>NC_143253.1:130587556-130785056 GCF_984573655.1 Nuphar pumila
AAGGTCATCATGAGATTAAGAATAAGATTTTTGTGATAAGCCACAATATCACTCGTGAGAGAACGAGTGCGAATTTGTGAATGTGGTTCAATGTGTAAACTTAGTTATGACTTAGGATTACACTCACACTGGTTTGAGACTCTTGAGATCCATGGATGGTTAATAACCATCATGGTTAGGATGTAGCATGAACCATACCAAGATTAAGAGCTTGACCACCCAGCTAGCTACTGGTGGGGTTTCCGTGGTGATTCACTGCAGTGTCTGGTGGTCTGAGGACCACTAGAAGTGTATGGTTCATTGTCTGACCGACATGTAGAATTGGGGTGTTCTACAGGGTTGCTATGCCCACAGATGGGTATGACCGGTATAACCGATCTAGTGATAGATGATTGTGAGAGAGTATTTGAGAAAATTAATGAGGGTAATTAAAATATATAAACTTGTGTGATGTGTCAAAAACTAAGCTAAGACTAGGGGCTTAGAGCCCACTACAATTGTGAGTTTAATTATTATTTGTTTATAATTATTCCTTATTGAGTTGTAGACTCACCTCCCATGTTTAATTATAAATGTAAGTTTCAGACATTAGACCAATCAGGTCGTGAGCAGCTTCTTCTTTTTCAGTAAAGCATTTGGTATAATTTCTTTTCTTTGCCCTTGAAAATAATGTAATTGCTTTTCTTTTGTTATGAATGATGAACATTGTAAGGAAAAATGTTTATTATGGAAATAAAATGAAAACTTTTTTTAGCCACGTTTTCTCTGTGTAAACTTTATACTTTTTCCTTCCGAGAAGTAATATCAACCGAGCTCAGACTTCTGAGGTCCCAGATTAGGGTGTTACATATTGTATGTTTTGCATATATGGTTAAGATCCATATAAAATATCATTTTTGCAAAAGTGAGTTTTGTCCGTTTTATTAAGCAATAAGGTAAGTTTGGCAATTTTATTATATATGACTCATAGTTAACCTGAGTAACCGCAACTGAGTCCCTTATTTGGCAGTTTCACGCATGAAACTACCCTTAAAAAGAAAATACACGACTTTATTGAAATATCATACAAAAAGTGGGACTCAAATTGGAATTTTAAATATATAATTATATCATTCACGGCCTTGTGGCGAAAAAAGTGTTTTGTTGAAGGCTCACAATTTCTTTTAAGTGGGAGTTAAGGCCTTGATAATGTGTTTTAACCCTTTAGTTTTCAACTAGTAAGTGGAATTGGTGTCAATCTGATGGGCTAATATAGAAAAAATAGGATGATAAATGAGGGACATTATGATAATAAGACGGTGACCCATAGAAGAATGACCACATTGAGATGCTGCCACGTCCGAAAAGATGCTTAATCAGTGATACGGTGGCATACGAAAATCAAGCCAATATAAGCTTATCAATTAACAAAAAAATTAAATGAATAGTACTCACCCCCTCCTGTCCAATCTTTCTACCTCTAAGTATGATTCTTTTCTACTTTTGGCTCGCCTTGTTAGGGTGGGATTGGGAACTCTAGGGGCTCCCAAATTTATGTCACGCGTTTGATTGTCTGAGATCAAACTTCTCTCTCTCTAAAATAAGTCTTGAGATCAAACCAGCAATAGTTATGGAGCAACATTATGAGGCCGGTCCACTCTCTCAAAGTTTATCACTATATAGGGTGCGGTGGAAAAGGCTCAATATCCTAGTAGGGTTCCTTGTCAATAAATAAGAAAAGTATGATATATGGTTTCTTTTTTTGTCCCCTAGGCAAATCTTCTTTCTTTTGGGTAACGGGGTTTACAGGTATCTGTCCTAAATGAAATATGTTAAATGGTTTTTTATATTTTATTTTTAAATTCTGACCGTACAGATGTGAACTATGCACTTGATTTTATCAGGATCAGCTTTTGAAGCATTTGATTCCGAAACATGGGTGGGTTTCTATAAGGTTAAAAAATTCAAGTCTTTAAAAACTTTTAGGCTTAAAATAGGGATCGCAGTGGACCGGGGGAAAGTGGGGCCCACCCCGTTTGGACCCGGGATGAAGGGTATGAAACGGGGATGGAGGCGGGGACGAAGGTTAAAATCCATACCCGTTTGGGGATGGACGTACCCTTTTCCCTGCCCCGCCCCATCCCTGCCACTTTTCCCGGCCTCATCCCTGTTTGAACTGGGGATGGAGGACATGAAACTGGGATGGAGGTTAAAATCCATCCCTGCCGGGAATGGAGGTTCTAATCTTGAGGCGGGGCGGGGGTGGAGACCTTGTCCCCTGCCCCGCCCCACTGCCATCCCTAGTCTTATCTTTGAGCAACGGTGAATCATTCATCCTTTTTTCAACATTTAAAGAGCCAAAATCAGTTTTTTTGGCTTTTTAAAATATCAACGGTTGATAAAACACCAAAATTTGTGAATTAAAAAATAATATTTTATTCAAAAAAATAAGATTCAAAGATTGATTCCTATTAAATTGACCATGTAGAATCCATCTGTAAAGTCAGATTGAACCAAAACAGCTTGAATCAAAAGATTAAAGAGTGAAGTCGGTGGCCCCATCCCATGTGGGTGATTTTAAAGATGCATTTAACAGGTGCATGCTTGTGGGATTTGGCATTCAAGACTGGTAACGTGGTCCAAATTGCATCTCATAATTACGCCATGCATATGTTGTTGCAGGCATCTACACTATACACACCCTCTTGTCCTTGTTACCGTACATAGAGAGGTATGGGAAGCTCGTGCAACCAAAATAAAAGACATTTACTCTCTCTCTCTCTCTATATATATATATATATATATATATATATATATATTATATATATATATGGGCGTGGAGTAGCATATCTACAAGATGCGGGTACGAACTGGCTTAGCTCTTTTGAGTATGTGTTGAAGACACCTGCTTCACAAATGAAGACGATAAAACTTGAAAAATATTCATTTTTATGCTTTGCATATATCACATAGAACAACTCTTTACACTCATGCTCTAAAATAAATTTTTTATTATCTAAAAAATACCATAAAATATATTTTTTAATACACACGAGCAAGGGATAACAACAAAAATAAAAAACTAAATAAGAGAAAGGCACACACCAATTTTTATGTAGAAAATCCTTTTAAAAAAAAGATAAAAACCATGAAATTAAAAACAATACAACAACAACCCCATTATGAAATATAAAGAATGGCTACAAATGAGCATACACGATGTCTATATTTCAATAAGCTCACACATTATCACAATAAAAAAATAACAATACAAACAAAAAGGTAAAAATAAAAAAATATCACTTAAAAAAGAGTGATGACCTTTCCGCTCCAATTTTCACAAGAAGAAGATGCAAATTTGAAGAAGATGAAGAACAAATGCAGCCAAGTTAAACTTCTCTTCCTTCTCTCTCTTTTTGTAAAAACAATCAGATTTCACAAAAAGGAAGAGAGCCACAAAAACAGGGCTACAGTGCCCTTCTATTCCTCTTTTCTTACAATAAAAAACATACCCCCTCTCAAAAAAGCATCTTTCCTCAACCTTAATTAGCCATGAAGGTAACCCAATCCAACAGTATGGGCATGCAGTAGCCCATCTACACAACATATTATTTTGTCTCTCTCACACACACATAGACCGAATATGGGCATGCAACAACCCTTCTATACGACATTCTCTCTCATAAATAGAGCATGGGCATGCAAATAGTCCATCTACACGACATTTATGCTCTCTCACAGCAACTGTGTGATTTTGTGAAAGGATATCAATCGATGGATGTGATTCTGTTCCGATTCTGATGAGATAAGACCGTGAACAGAATTGCCTTGTATGTTTGAATTGATAGGGTGACCGAGAGCATGCAGAATCTGAAGCTTACTGAACTGTAAAGTCATTCCAGATATGGCTTTGTGGCAAATAATTAATTTGGGATTGCAAGGTAGCATTATTTGAAGGGTTAAAGTTTTTTTTTTTCATGACGAAGGGAAACCACTCAATGGATCATAAACCTAGTCGCACCATGCTATGCCTGCGACACTTATGGTCGCTTTTCCTACGG
Source organism: Nuphar pumila (assembly GCF_984573655.1). Classification (NCBI taxonomy): domain Eukaryota; kingdom Viridiplantae; phylum Streptophyta; class Magnoliopsida; order Nymphaeales; family Nymphaeaceae; genus Nuphar; species Nuphar pumila. Next base: position 130,591,597 of record NC_143253.1, read on the forward strand.
TGTAAACCTGTGCACACCCCTTGTCCACGGGGAGTGGCCTTGCTTCAGCACAAGCAACATGGGGCTGACGCCCACAGGAATGAAACCCTCACCACCCGTCTAGCAGACAAGGCCTCCTCAGACTATTCCAAACCCCTTGGGGGCTCTTGATGCGTGTAGAACTGGCCCAACGGAAGTTATCTACATCATCTTTTTAGTGGGAACCGGATTTTGAATGGATGGAATCCAACTCGTGTACAACTTTTCCTGGTGATGGAAAAATCAACCAATATAAAAGTGCTGACATTTTTTTAGCTCAAAAGGAAACATAGTTTTTATCTAAATAACACTACAAGAAATCTATGGATTAGCGACGGCCGTAATCTATTTCTAATTCATCGCAAATCTGTCGCTGAATAGTTCAGCGACGAATAACTTTCATCACAATTTTTCTAGTCGCTATTTAGCAATTTGTCACTAATTTGCGACAGATTAGCGAATGCCATGATCCATCGCGAGGCCGTCACTAATCCACAGATATTTGGTTTTGTGATAGATACACATTCGTCGTTATTGTAGTGACAGATTTGCGACGAATTACAATCCATCGCAAAACACCGGCCGATTCAGTTTTACGATGGATAAAATATCCGTCCCTAATCCATCTGTAAATTGGAGGCCGATACTAATTAGCAACGGATATTATCCATCGCTAATCCGTCACCAAAAATAAAATTAAAATTAAAATTTATTTAAAATATAAATATCGAGAAAATTTTTCTCGTTATAAAATTTATATATCCTATGTATAAAAAATAAAGTACACATACAAAATAATTGAAACAAATTTAACATAAGATACAAGGTGAAAAAATTTATCGATCCAGTATAATCCTCGTCAAGTTCTAATTATTTATAAGTGAACATATACAAAGAGTTTCTTTTGAAACAACAAGAAGGTGCAACAAATGCAACACATGAATCTAATCATCGCCAAGATTCTGAGCATCATCCTCTTCATTGTCTCAATTTGCCCCTTCATCCATGCCTCCATCAGCTCATCTACGTTGATTATCTCTAACATCCTGCAAGAGAACCGAAAGGTTAGTATTGATAAACAAAATATAATGAAATAAATTATATGCAATGCACCTAATCTAAGTCAATCAAAGTAACATGAATGAATTGCACATATACTAGCTAGCAATAAAGTGAAGGACATTAACTGAATACAAATATGTATTTTAAGGCTGACAAAAAAAAATTCATAGTGATTCAATCATGCAGTTATGTGTTCTAAGGTTGTCAAAAAATATCATAGTGATTCAAGCATGCATATGTGTGTTATAAGGCAGTGAAAAGAAATTCATAGTAATTCAATCATTCAGATATGTGTTCTAAGGTTACCAAAAAACTTTCATAGTGATTCAATAATGCATATATGTGTTATAAGGCAGTCAAACAATTTCATAGTGATGAAATCATGCTTATATATGTGTTCTAAGGTTGTCAAAAAACTTTCATAGTGATGAAATCATGCTTATATATGTGTTCTAAGGTGGTCAAAAAACTTTTATAGTGATTCAATCATGCATATATGTGTTATAAGGCAGTCAAAAAACTTTCATAGTGATGGAATCATGCTTATATGTGTTCTAATGTTGTAAAAAAACTTTCATAGTGATTTAATCATGCATATATGTGTTATAAGGCAATCAAAAACTTTCATAGCGATGAAATCATGCTTATATGTGTTCTAATATTGTCAAAAAAACTCTAATAGTGATTCAAGCAAGCATATATGTGTTCTAAGGTTGTCAAAAAACTTTCATAGTGAATCATGCTTATATATGTTCTAATATTGTCAAAAAACTTTCATAGTGATTCAATCATGCATATATGTGCTATAAGGCAGTAAAAAAACTTTCATAGTGATGAAATCATGCTTATATGTGTTCTAATGTTGTAAAAAAACTCGCATAGTGATTCAATCATGCATATATGTGTTCTAAGGTTATCAAACCAGACCCGTTGACACATCTACTTTGGTTGACATTCATCTTTGAATGGCATCCCATGACCGTATGTGAAAGGCTTTCTCAGAAGTTAAATCTCATGTCACATGGATACGGCTGAAAATACTAATGCAACCATTTTTATGAAATTCTCAATATGACTAGCATATGAAGGGACAGCATATGCCCAACAGGCCGCTTGTTTGGTAGGAGCAGTTAATGCACGTCACCTTATGTTGGAACGTCGCAAGTTCAAAACCTAATGCTACTGTTCTGTAAGTGGTGGGTGTCTGCCTGACTCAGCTTGCCTATATAAAAAAACGTGACACAAACCTCTACCCCTGACCTGATATGCTTCTTCTACACAGTGTTGGCTGGGGTCCCAGGCCTAGTTGGATTCACTCCTAAATTGTAGACCCAAAGTTTTCAAGGAACCCATCTTGGCTTGGGTTGGATATAACTGGGTTCAAGGAAATAATATTTTAACCAGTCTTGTCAGGTTTTGGATTCCAATTGCAGCCTAGCAGTCCCATCTTGGGCCATGTACCCAAAGTTCACCCGGTTCTTTTAGACCATAAATTAAGCTCTTGGGCAGGTCTGGTATTGAGTGGAAGATGGAAGGGGTTTTAGGAGGGAGGCTCCCACAGAATACAAATTTGTCTATTACAAGTTTTGATATGATAACTTTTGTAAATGAAAATTTTTTACTTGTTTTATGTAGCATGAAAAAAACACAATGAAAAATGAAAGAGAGACCTAAAAATGGTGATGGGTGAGAGGAAGATAAACATGGAGGAAGCTCTTCTTGGGGCAGTCCACTGGTAGGGCTGTACATGAGCCGAGTTCGAGCCAAGCTTGGGCTGTTCAAACTTGGTTTACTTCAAAATGCCCTTTTTCAAACTGGGAGTAGAGCTTGAAGGATATTGTCCGTTGTTTCAAAAAGGCTTAACGGTTTTGAAAAGGTAAGATTCAATCCACAACCAGTGTTGTGAGAGGCGTACGCCTCAGTACCTGAAGCGTACGCCTCAGAGGCGAGGCGCATGCTCAAGGTACTGAGGCGTTGTTGTGATGCGCCCCTCATCAACCTCCGACCAGTTGTGACTACCGACCACCGGAGTTGCTGTGCTGCAGCTGCTGCTCAGTCTTCTCCGACCACCGAACGATCGGCATATCCCTCGCTTCCGTACCAGCTGGGCGGGTGGTCCTTTTCTTACTGCCTCCCCTCCCACCGCTTCACTTCCATTCCAGTTGTGAGAGGCGTACGCCTCAGTACCTCAGAGGAGCGCAGGCTCAACGCCTCGCTTCACCTCATCGCATTTAACAACCTTGTCCACAACCTCTTCAAACGGTGTACAAATGACCCACCATTACGCCAAAATGGTGTATTTTGTGTATTATGACCCTAAAAAACTTACACATACTAAAAAACCCTAAATTATCGTGCAACGAAAAAGTTTATAAGGTGCAAAAGTCAAACTCAGTAACTTTTGAGGAAGAGACCAACGCCCAAGCCATTAAAGAAATAATGAGTTTTATTTTGTAAACATATTGTATATGCACTTTTATGCAAGCATAATCCAGTTCAGCGACTTGATCAAGATCGGCTCTTTATGTACACCGAACCTGGACTTGTGTTTAATTTTGGCTCATTTATGTTCACAGACGATCTCAAGCCGAGATTAAACAAACTGAGCTCAAGCCAAGCTCAAGCTAGCTCGGTTCGTTGTGCATCCTTACACATGAAATGAGATGTGTTGTGGGTGAATGATGGTCCTAATAAAAAAAACAAAATTTGATAAGAAAAATTCCTCTCCGCCCCTTCGGTAGAGGAATTTTTTGTTGGATCATTTTTCAGATCACACAGTTTCACAATCCAAGCTCAAGCTAGCTGTTTGGATCATTTGAATGTATTAACTTAAGCAGCTGTTTGGGTGGCCGTGGGGCCCTACCCAGGGTTCCTTACTTGGGTAAGGGTAAGGCTACAGCCCAGTCCTGCCCCCCCCCACCCACCCACCCCCTAGCTCGGCCTATGCTGCAAAGGGATACGCCCATTAAGTGACCCAGTTGCCAAGTTGGATGTAGGTTAAAATCAAAACCCATGCGGGGATGGAAGGTAGTATTTTGAGACGGGGCGGGGGTGGAGACCTTGTCCCTCGCCCCAGTTCTTTATATACACCCATTTACAAGAGTTACAAATACACATGTTTTGAAACCTACGTATACCCCCACCTAAGTTAACAATGGTAACCTCAAATAGCAGCTTGGCTAAGGAAAGTCGAGATTATATTATAAAAATGTCTAAAAAATAGAGAGAATGTAAAGGCTTATCAACTGCAAAATCAATAAGCTATGAGACTTCTATAAAGTCGTGATTTCAATTGGTCATTGTCTTTTGGCTTCCATATCTTTCTTCTACTTCAGGTCCTTCTCGTCCATGCTCCTCAACATATGATCCACATCAAACCATCACAATCAATTCTTCACTTTGTTTTCATGGTAAAATAGATCATGTAGTACCAATTTGGCGATACCAACTGAAACCCCAATTAGTTTTTCACCCGTATTCAGCTTGAATGCTTTATGGATTGATATTAGGGGTGTCAACGGGTTGGGTTTACCTGGACCCAAACCGTACCACACCCAATAGGGTTCGAGTACGGTGATAAATAAGAAGACCCGATTAAGACCCAGGTATAGTTTGTGAATTTTTTATACCAGACCTGGGCCTGACCCGAATTCCGATTAAGACCCACAAATTTTCAATGAAAAATGATAAAAGAAAATATTATTTTACCTGGTATAGCCTGAGTCTGACACTACAACAGAGCAGTAGATTAGCGACGACCACCTTCCGTCGCTAATCTGTCGCTAATCCGTCGCTAACCATGTTAGCGACGGATTAGCGACAACGCGGCGACAGTATGCTTACGTCGCGAATATTTCGACGCTAACTGGCGACGGAATAATTCCATCGCCAAGTCCGTCGCTAATTGCGACGGAATAACGAGCGCTATATTCCGTCGCCAATCCGCCGGTACTAAACGGCGACCACGGCGTGGCGACGGATTTAATTCCGTCGCTAAGTCGTCGCTAGATTAATATGAATAGCGACGGAATCATCCGTCGCTAATCCGTCGCAAAAACGAAAAAAAATAAAAAAAAAATTATTTAAAAATTAATTACGGAGAACTGTACAATTTATATTTCCTGTACAATTTATATTTCCTGTAAATAAAAAACAAACCACACAAAAAAATTCATATAACAAGTATCTATAATAATTAATCGTTCCACCTTAAAACTAAGAAGTTTAATTATTTACAATTCAACAATTACAATTAGGAAAAATAAAAAAAATAGAACTTCTTCAACACAGTCCTCTAATCATCGCCAAGATTTTGTGCGTCTTCTTGTTCATTGTCTTTATCTGTCCCTTCAGCTCCACTACCCTGATTATCGCTAGCAGCCTACACAAGAAAAGAACAGTCAGTATTGATAAACAAAATATAATGAAATAAATTACACACTATATGTGATTCTATCATGTGCTCATGTGTGATCTAAGGCAATAAAAAAACTCTATATGTGATTCTATCATGCTCATATGTGTGCTAAGGCAGTCAAAAAATTGAATATGTGATTATAGCATGTTCATATGTGTTCTAAGGCATATAAAAAAACTCTATATGTGATTCTACCATGCTCAGATGTGCTTTAAGGCAGGCAAAAAACTATATATGTGATTCGATCATGCTCGTATGTGTGCTAAGGCAGTAAAAAAATTGAATATGTGAATATAGCATGCTCATATGTGCTCTAAGGCAGGCAAAGCCAAAAATTTTATATGTGATTCTATCATAAATGATATATAACATGTTCATATGTGTTCTAAGGCAGTTAAAAAACTCTATATGTTATTATAGCATGTTCATATGTGTGCTAAGGCAGTCAAAAAACAGAATATGTGATTATAATATGCTCATATGTGTTCTTAGGCAGTAAAAAAACTGAATATGTGATTATAGCATGCTTATGTGTTCTAATGCAATCAAAAAAACTTTATATGTGATTCTATCATGCTCATATGTGCTCTAAGACAGACAAAAATTTAAATATATATATATATGTGATTCTATCATGCTCATATGTGTGCTAAGGCAGTAAAAAAATTGAATATGTGATTATAGCATGTTCATATGTGTTCTAAGGCATCTAGAAAAACTCTATATGTGATTCTACCATGCTCAGATGTGCTTTAAGATAGTAAAAAAAACTATATATGTGATTATACCTGAGAGGGACCTGGAATCGAATATCCCCTATCCTGAACAGCGGCCTTGATCTCATTTCGGAGAAAGGGGGCGACGGTGTATTGGAAGTAGTTATTCAGTGATTCATTAATGATCTCGCGTACATCATCACCGGAAAGAATAGTCGGCTGCTTGGAGCTTATGTCGGCGCAAGAAGTTGGTGAGCCGTAACTGGAAGAACCAATAACTGGTGAAGTGTTCATATTACTCCCAAACCCGAACACGCGACCTTTTTTGGGTTCACCTGCTGCAGTCACCCATGCTGTAGGATCAAATGATGGATGCTGAGTAGCGTCTTCACCATATCGCTCTACCATTTGTTGCTCATATGCCTCCTACAAAATAATGTTTAAAGTATTCATTAATAATTAATGATAACATTATGATGACTTGCATATATATTGCAATGATTATTAATAGAATTATGATCCCTTTATTTCAAAAAAAAAAAATCTTTTTATTCACGTTGGTGGCTGTTGGCTGGCTGGCAGCCAGCCGAGTAGCACTCGGCTGACTGCCAGCATGCTGGCAGGTGCGCCAGGCCCAGCACCCAGTCGGCTGGGTGCTAGGCGAGCCTATGACAGGGCCATAGCCGGCCCAGCCGACAAAAATTCTTTTCAAAACAGGGAAGGGGGTTAAACCCCCTGCCGGAAAGGCAGTTCCGGCATGGGGGGTTGACCCCCTGCCGTGCCTTTACGGCAGGGGGGTCGACCCCCCCCCCATGCGTTTCCGGCAGGGGGTCGACCCCCCATGCGTTTCCGGCAGGGGGTCGACCCCCCTTGCCGGAAACGCAGGGGGTCGACCCCCCCTGCCGGAAAGCACGGCAGGGGGTTAAACCCCCTCCGTTTCCGACAGGGAAGGGGCGTACCCCCTGCGTTTAGAAGAAGAAGAAGAAGAAGAAGAAGAAGAAGAAGAAGAAGAAGAAGAAGAATATTACATGCGCTTCGCCGGACGGTGGCGGGAGGTTGACGGGGAGCGGCAGCTGGCGAGCGCCGGCTGGCGAGCGGTGGACGGGGAGCGGCGGCTGGCGAGCGGCGGTGGCCGGACGGTGGCGAGAGCCGACGGGCGGCGGGAGGGAGCAATACAGCGAAACAGGGAAAAGAGAAAGAGGGATGGGATTAGGGATTTACGCGACATTTAGCGACGGCTTAGCGACGGCAAAATTCCGTCGCGAAGCCGTCGCGAAACCCAAATACCAAAAAAGCGACGGAAAATATTCTGTCGCTACTCCGTCGCTAATTAGCGACGGAGTAGCGACGACAGAGTTCCCTCTCTAAATCCGTCGCTAAAATGGTGTTCTTGTAATCAAAAGTAGCGACAAAAACATGCAGTCGCTAATCCGTCGCTAAGTAGCGACAGATTAGCGATAAAAATCGTTTCCTCGCTAATCCGTCGTAAATTAGCGACAGATTCTATCTCTAGCTAATCTGTCGTTAAGTAGCGACGGGAAAAATTCGTCGCTAATTTCCGTCGCTAATTAACAATTTTCTTGTAGTGTGATTCATGTAGTTCTTATCGGGTCCGGGTATGGTTTTTCTTATGGTAGATCCGATTAGACCAGGGTCCACACCCGATACCATACTCGAAAATCAAGACCAGGTCTGCTTCCACTTGGGTCCAAACCAAACTCAACCCATTAAAACCCCCAATTAATATCCACCAAATTTGAAGAAACATCATTGTTTCTTCTTTCTAAGCTATTAACATCATCTTCTTTTTTTTGTAACGTTGGGAACCTCTTTTTTTTTTGGCGCATCGTGATGAGAGGAAGGTAAGGGATTTGGCACAGCAGAATGAGAGATTGAGAATTCAAAGCCTCAAAACTGCCACTAGAAATCAATTCAAATGACTAGCAACTTTTTATTTTGAAACTGATCGACCATCGGAACTCCAAAGTTAAATGTGTCTAACAGAGAGAAGTACTGGCATGCATGAAGCCATCTTAACTAATAACTAGAAATTGCCCACAAGGGCTCCATAGGCAACTTGTAAATAATACCAAGTTGACCGGATGTGATGAGTTCAAATCCTGCAAATACATGTTCTTTTCTGCTAGACCAATGTCGAGTTGCTTCCTGATAGGCAAAGGAGACCCTGATTTTTACACCAACAAACTCAGATGAGCGAGGCTCGGTTTTATATCCGACACTAAAGAGCCACAACTGTTCATCTACTTGTTAAATTGAGTGAGAGCAGTTATGGTCATATATTGTCCTTTAGGTTCAATCCCATTAGTCGCATAGAAACCATGTTTTGCCTCACGTATTCCGTTCCAAACGTACTGGTATCTGATATAGTTTCAAAAACACCAAGAAGAAACTCATTTCTAAATGCATATGAATCGCCTCCCTAAAAATATAGTGAAATCAGTACCAAACTTGGTTTTATCTATAAATACAAATAAAACTCATCCATAAGGATATAGAAAACAAGTTTCTTATATAATTGAAATCAGTACCAAACAATTTTATCTATAAATGCATATAAAACTCATCCATAAGGATATAGAAAACAAGTTTCTTATATAATTGAAACCAGTATCAAACTTGGTTTCATCTATGGTGGTGCCAATAATTGTATTCTTTCAAACAAGGTAAAACATATGATAATAGGATCTCATCAGCCCCCTCTTACACCTTTCTTATATGTGAGGATCAAGCCTAACAACAACAACAACAACTACGCCTTCATCCCAAAACAATTGGGGTCAGCGATATGAACCAAAAAAGAAAATCATTCTGGGTCTTCCACATGAATCCTTCTCCTCCAATCATTTCTATCCAATGCCATGTCCTCGGTGAGGTTCAAAGCATTCATATTCTTTCCTATCATCTCCATCCAAGTCTTCCTAGGCCTACCCCGACCTCTTTTAACTAATATTTTTTTTTCATTTCTCCATCCTTCTAACTGGAGCATCATTAGGCCTTCGCCGAATATGTCCAAACCATCGTAAACGATTCTCTCTCATCTTATTTTCAATGGGTGCAACGCCTACCTTCTTACGCATCTCCTCGTTCCGAATCTTATTTTTTATTGTATTTTCACACATCCATCTAAGCATACGCATCTCAGCTACACCCATTTTTTTAATATGATGTCTCTTGGTAGCCCAACATTCCGTACCATATAGTAAAGCGGGCCTAATAGTCGTCCTATAAAACTTTTCCTTTAACCGCAATGGCATTCTGCGATCGTACAACACTCCAGTTGCACTTTTCCATTTCATCCACCCAACTTTTATCCTATGATTTACATCTCTATCAATTTCTCCATACTTTTGAATGATAGATCTCAAATATTTGAAACAATCATCCACCGGTATTTCTTGCTCACCAAGCTTCACTACACTCCCATCACTACTTTGTTGCTTACTAAACCGACATTCCATATATTTTGTCTTACTCTTACTCAACTTAAAACCTCTTGCTTCCAATGTCTGTCTCCATAATTCTAACTTAGCATTAACCCCAGCTCTAGACTCATCAATCAAAACAATATCATCAACAAACAACATACACCACGGCACATTTTCTTGAATTGATCTCGTAAGCTCATCCATCACTATAGCAAATAGGAAAGGGCTTAAAACAGATCATTGATGTAACCCAACCGTTATAGGAAAATTGGTTGTCACCCTTCCACAAGTGCGGACATTGGTTACTACTCCTTCATACATATCTTTAATTATACTAATGTAATTGAGAGAAACACCTTTCTTCATCATTGTCCACTAGAGAACGTCCCTAGGTACTCTATCGTATGCCTTCTCTAAATCAATAAAAACCATATGCAAATCTTTGTTCCTTTCTCTATATCTCTCAATAAGTTGTCTAAGAAGATGTATAACTTTCATAGTTGATCTTTTAGGCATAAAACCAAATTGATTCTCTGATATCATGACAACCTTTCTCAACCTAGACTCAATCACCCTCTCCCAAAGTTTCATAGCATGACTTATGAGTTTTATACCACGATAGTTTGTGCAATCTTGTATATCACCCTTATTCTTATATAGAGGCACCAAAGTACTCTTCCTACACTCATTAAGCATCTTATTTGTCCGACAAATCTTGTTAAAAAGATTTGTCAACCATTCTAAACCTTTCTCTCCCAAGCATTTTCAAGCCTCAATAGGTATACCATCTGGGCCAACTGCCCTTATTGATTTCATTTTCTTCAAAGTCTCTGCAATTTCTTTCTTTTGAATCTTGTGTATGAAGTCACGATTCATTCCATGAAAAAGAATGGAGAAGTCTCCAAGATCCTGAGCAAGACTTTCATTAAATAGCTTATCAAAATAATCTTTCCATCTCTCCTTAATCTCCTCATCTTTGACTAAAACCCTTTGCGTTTCATCTTTGATACATCTAACCATACCCAGATCTCTCAATTTCCTATCTCTCATCTTTGCAAGCTTATAAATATCCTTCTCGCCCTCTTTGGTATCCAACTTCTCATAAACCTCCTTATATACCTTATCCCTCACATTTCGAACTACTTTTTTAGCTTTCTTCTTTGCTATTATATACTTTTCCAAATTCTCATTATCACGACTCTTACTTAGATTTCTATAACACTCTCTTTTAACCTTAATAGCTAATTTGATATCTTCGTTCCACCATGATGTATCCTTACCTAGCGGTGCGCCGCCTTTAGACTCACCCAATACCTCTTTAGCCACCTTTCACATGCCACCCGCTATCTTATTCCACATTGATTCTGAAGCATCCTCGAGACACCAATCAACTTCCTTAACTATCTGCTCTACAAACATTCCTTGTTTAGCTCATTTTAGTGCCCACCACTTAATTCTACGATCAATCCTATGCCTATCCCTTTTGCGGCATTGTCTAATTCTAAGATCTAAAATTAAGACTCTATATTATGTAGCTACACTTTCTTCCGATATAACCTTACAATCGATGCAACAACCCTTATTTCTCTTTCTAAGTAGAAAAAAATCTATCTGACTCGTATTAACCCCACTTTTAAATGTTACTAGGTGAGACTCCCTCTTCCAAAACCAAGTGTTTGCTAAGATCATATCATAGGACAAACCAAAATCTAAAATCATTTCTCTACTTTCGTTTCTTTCTCCTATACCATAGCCTCCATGGATACTCTTAAATCCATCCCTACTAATGCCTACATGTCCATTAAGGTCACCGCCGATGAAAAGCTTTTCTCCATAAGATATCCCTTGTACTACTCCATCTAAATCTTTCCAAAATTGATGCTTAATGGAATAATCTAAACCTACTTGAGGTGCATAAACACTAATAATATTAACAATATTCGTACCTAATACTAATTTAATAAGTAAAATCCTATCACCCTTCCTACGGACCTCAACTACATTATCTATAAACTCACGACTCATAACAATCTCTACTCCATTCCTATTCCTATTTATTCTTGTATACCAAATCTTATATCCCCAAGGTTTTATCACTTTTGCTTTCTCACCTACCCATTTGGTCTCTTGTAGACATAAAATATCAAATTTTCTCCTACACATAACATCTACTAACTCTACCAACTTACCAGTTAAAGACCCTATGTTTCAAGTGGCTAACCTAATTTTATGGCCTTCGACTAACTTCTTTACCCCCACCCGTCCAACAAAGTGAGGAAACCCTTGCCTATTTGACACTACACCCGGGCATCGGTGTGATGCGTCGCTTCTGGGCGACGACCTAGCAACCCTTGCCCATTTATCACTGCCTCCGGGCCTATAGAGTACAGTGTATCGCTCAGTAGGGAACGCCCCAACGAAATTCTCATATTGGTTCATATTCATAGGGTATGACTAAGTTTTTATGCTGGTTGTCACTGACCTATCGCAACCCCCCTCCTTTATCCGGGCTTGGGACCGGTAGTGTATAACTAAACAGTTATACATAGGCAGAGTTATGCGAGGATCAAGCCTACTTTCATTAAAACCATAGCACTCCTCTCACTTCCATTAAAACTGTCACAGGAGGTTATTTTTTTTTCTTTAATCTAAATATGATTTTTGAAACTTTTATATCAATTTCATGATTGAGATTTGAGAAGACATGCAAGTGATCATTCTTGTACTTGAATATACTTTTCATAAATTCTGGCAAGGAGCAGCCCTTATATCATTAGCTTGAGATTGTTCAATATTTTTTCTTTATTTAGTTATTGTCTTAAAACATATTGCTTTCAATATTTTGTTTTTACATGTTGCGTGAGACTTGTCCATTGTTAAAGTTATACATAGTGAAATTAGGTGATATTTTGATTTTTAGTGTTTTTTATTTTCTTAGCATTTCTTTATGATGATATTATTCTTATAACATAAATGATGAGATGTAATTTCCAAAAACTTGTACCATCGTCAAGGAAACCATGTACCAAAATCTCATATCAATGTCTGTTAGAAACTCATACAAAAAATTGTAGATACATAATTTAATAAAAATGTACCCAAAACTTTTGAGGGTCTTGCATACCCATACCTGTTCCTGGCAACTATGTTTAATCCCCACCAAATATCTCACTCAAGAACCATGAGCATTGCTAAGCAGAGCCCATACATACCTCCATCTAGTTGAGTGTGCAGCCATGGAATATAACCTCAGATTGCATATTAGTTCAACCAATAAGCATGGCTTGAAAACATTCCCAAACCTTTTTTTATAGTGAAGTTCCCTGCCAAAGTAGATATAAAAAAAATGAAAATTATACAAAAATTTATAAACACATAATAAAGTGTTTCTGTTAACATCATGATCAGAATGTGATATTTTTAACAGAAAATAATTGTGTTTTATGGCAGAAATAACGTGTTTTCGAAAATTCCCTATAATTTACCAAATCCGCCGAATGGATAATAATGCAGGTTCCTAATTTTTCTTGGCATTTTTACCCCTCACATGTGCGAATTTTTTATTTTTGCATATCATGATGCTAAAATAATACACCCATGAAAATCGTTAACAAAATTGCATATGAGGTTGTGAAACAATTTACAAAACTCGTGAGGAGTTTCGTGCAATCACCAGCAAAAACCATAAAATTTGTGAAATTCTGATAATTATGAAATAGAGGACAAATATCGCATGAAGTATTGCAAAATTATAAAAAATTATGAAAGTCCGATATTGCAAACTTTTTTATTCCAATCGCACTTGCATTACACAATTTTTTTTCTTGCAAAATTTTATACAAATAGTATAAAAGCAAAACTAGTGTTTCATAGAAACTAGGTTTTTTGTAGTCTCTATCAAGTGGAAAATTATTGCCAATTTTACAGGGCCAAACATCGTCAATGCTTCATCGACAAAAAATCATCGACGATGAGTTTTTCAATAAGAGCATCTTATGGTATGGGTAGCATTGAAAATGAAATATGCAACTCATTCTCACCATAGAGGATGGAGAAGGATGATGATGTATCTTTTCATCAACACAGAGTTGACGTATCTCACAGTCAACATTCGATCACGTGGTATGGGTGGAACATGCATCATTCTTGAGGCCTCTGCTCTAACGAATTGTGAGTTTTTTTGGTAAGCGCATCTTATGGTATGAGTGAGATAGGAAATCAAAAGTTTGCAAGTTAGTGTTTGATGCGGTGATATGTAAGAGAACAACACATAGTATAGTATTTTCTTTTCATCAAAGATGCAATGATATGCAGTATTCTTGAGGCCCAAGAGATTGAGGTATCTTTGCAGATACTTTGTTTTATATCCATCAAAGATGCAGGTGAGAAGCAACATTCTTGTGAAAGAATAAAATGAATGCAATGTATGAGCGACCTCACTTTGTAAAAGAATAGTTTGAATGCAATGTATAAGAATCAGCATTTTGTGAAAGAATATAATGAATGCAATGTATGAGCAATGTCATTTTGTGAAAGAATGACACTTTGTTTTTCAATCCTTTTTTTGCATCTGGATGCCCTATTTTTGCAAACCCCAAATTACAACTATCTCCAACGATTTTTTCATGAATCCCCCGTGAATCGTAGAAGTGAATACAAAATTTTGAAAGAAAAAGAAATTTCACAATACCGGTGCGATGCTAGTAAGAAATTTCATAATATCAGACTTTTGTAAATTTTTGCACATACCTTGCAAAATTCTTTTCTAATTTAAAAAAATAAATAAAATTTTGCACGTACTTTGTAAAATTTCTTTCTGATTTAAAAAGAATAAAGTAAAATTCACATGTACCTTGCAAAATTACTTCTATATGCGAAAAATCACCATTTACAAACACGTTTATTTTCTTTTATATACATATTATGAACATTTGAGTCTCATAAACAAATCAATCACCTGTTAAAAAAATAATACATATCAAACAAAAAACAAGATCAAACAACTTCATTCTCTATTATATACATAATTCATTCTCATAAACTACACAATTCATTCACATCAAAAAACAAGAAACAAACTTCAACTTTCATTGCCGCAAGTGCAATAGTGGCCTTCATCAGCTTTTATCCATAAGCGCAAGTGCATCCTTCGACTTTCATTGTCACAAGCTCAACACAATAGTGGTTGATTATTTTGCGTAAATATCATAATCAATCTATACTGAAAAAAAAACCTACAACACAACATTAAAGTGAATGAATACTTGAACAAAATAAGCACAATATTGAAAAAATATTATGTAAACTACAAAGAAGCATGTCATAGACTACTTTCTAAATGCATCGAATACTCACACATTACTTCCTAATTGTGTTTTCACCTGTTGTGGTCAAGCTCGTGACATACACTGCACTTGTATGACACAACCTCATTCTCTTTCGTTCTTCAACTCTTCACTTTAGGCCACCCTACTTTCTTAATTAACACAGGTAACAAGATGAAAATAAGGGTTGGAGGAGCGACAAGTGTGACATTAGCGGCCATTGGATGAAATGGATAAGTATCATATGCAGCTTGATACAATTTAACTATATGAAACTTGTCGCAGTAATCATTTGTAAGATTGCCCTCATACAAAATGCATGTGATGGGATGCTCGCAAAGAATCCCACTAACCTGCCACTCTTCACAAGAGCATTTTATACTCTCAAGATCAACATTGTAATTGTGGTTCCAGTCACGGGCTTCGTAACGATGGTGAAGGCAATGCATTACTACCACATATAGTTTTTGTGCTTCTGTTTGATGTTCTTTAATCTTTATAATTAACTTAGGCACCACAATGCTAGCCATTTTTTCTCCATTAATCATTTTTTACTCGTAAAGTTTCATCAATATATTTGTATGCTTCTTCACTTTGCTCATGAATATTTAAAATATAAAATGACATTGTCATCTTGTGAGTGTGTTGGTACACCAATTTTTTTTGAAAAGTTTTCAGTCAGGTACTTCATGCAATATCCATAATGATAGTTACACTATGTACGAGAGACAACATACAAAAGTCCTTTGTGTCTATCTAAGATAATTGTCAATTGTTATTTAACCTTTGGTTTATCATCGTCGTAGATATTTATTTGGTTTTTCACATGCCCCCAAAACCATTTTCATGAATTCTTCGACTTCTTATCTATCACTTTAAATGCTATAAGAAACATATCACCAGAAATATCAATCGTGTGGGCAGACAACAAAATACCCATGTATTTTTCTTTTAGTTATGTGTCATATATCATAAGAAGTAGAAGACATCCTTCGACAAAGACATCGATGCATGGTTGAAAGAATAAGAACATGTACTTAAATCTATTGTTTGTATCAGTCTCAATGAACAATACTGATCTAGGGTTAACCGTCATCAAATGATTATAATAAGCAGGAAGCATCCTGATGAACTCCTCGAATGAACCATATAGCATCAGCCTAGTTAATTCACGCCCACGCTATGTTTGTATATAAGAAACCTGTATACCTACATCGCGATTGAGGTCGTTTATGATTTCTCTTGGAGTTATATTTAGGTTATCATGCAAGCGTCTATGAATAATACGTGAAATCTACTTCGAATATACTTTTCCCGCAATAAGGTTACCTACTGATCCACCACATGTATGCTCATTTTGATACCTCTTCACTTTAAAGAACGTTGTTCTTCGTATATTTGAGCAGTGGATCTTCCAAGGACAATCTATTATAGTTTGTAAGCTATTTCTCATACATACGAGAGTGACTCTATTACTACAGTTCTTTACGAATTTTGTTTTAAAGTTATTTCTAACCACATAATCTTTTAAAAACTCGTGGCATTGCTCAAGATCATTAAATCTTTTGCCACAAGCAATTTCACAATTGTTTGACTCTTTTGATAGCCACTTGAACTATTTGCATTCATTAAGTTTTTCATTGCACAATTCATCATACAACTAAGAAGTATATGCATCAATTATCTTCAATTGCTCCGTGTTGCACAACTCATCATACAATTGAGAAGTCTCTATATCAATTATTTTTGCAAACCACTGAATATTGAAAAGCAACAAACAAAAAATAAGTAACTATATACGAAAATTCTTAAAGAATGTAAACCTTAAACGAGAAAAAAAAAAGATACCACAACCATAACTTTCACGAAAATCGCCAAAAGGGTTAGGGTTCTAAAGAGAGGAGGAAGAGAATTGGGGTTACCGCTCTTTCCATATACAAACAAGAAAAAAAAAAACTAAACGCATATTTATATCAGACAAAATTTTGCAAAAAAAAAGTAATTACGAAATACATGTGAGATTGAAATAAGAAATTTTGCAATATTGAACTTTCACAATTTTTCATAATTTCGCAATCCTTCATGTAATACTCATTCACAATTTTGCAATTATCAGACTTGCACAAATTTTATAATTTTCACCGGTGATCGCGCGAAACTCGTCACAAGTTTTATAAATTGTTTGAAATTTTACAACCTCAAATGCGATTTTGTTGACGAGTTTAGTGGGTGTATTATTTTAACATCATGACATGCAAAAATTGAAAATTCACACTTGCGAGGGGTAAAAGCGCCAAGAAAAAATTGAGAACTTGCGATATTGTCCATTCGATGGATTTGGTAAATTATGGACCATTTTTTAAAACGCGTCATTTTTGCCATGCATCACGGTCATTTTTTGTATTTTTAAATAGTGTATTTTGAAGATATTTCACACTTTTTCCTTAGAATCTATGGGGGTTAGAAAAGATGGTGATAAAAGATGGAGATATTTTTTAAAATATCACCAACGTTATTTATATAACCACATTTTTTTCTCGATCGTTCTCATGTAAGAAAATCTTGTTCCACAAGGTCTCCCTCTCTAGAGAGAGAGAGAGAGAGAGAGAGAGAGAGAGTTTTACTGTCAAACGGAGCTTTTTATCAGTAAAATGGATTGAGGATTAAAAAGAAAAAATAATCCATATTTAGCCTGATATTCCAAAAAAAAATCTCAATTTTTCTGAAAAGACATTTCGGCATCCAACTTGACACTGAAACCTTAAAATCTAATATAAAATGTTATTGCATTTTTTTTTGCTTAACATACTGGGGGGATTAAAGACCCCTCCTCGCTGAACAATCATCAAATTTCAGCGTTTACAAATTTACAATTAGACAAAATCTCAGCAAGCCTTGAGCAATTCGGAGGCAATCTTGGTTTAGCAAAAAAAAAAGGCAATATTTGCCAGTTTATTAGGCAATAGAGGCAGTTTAGTAATTTTATTGTACATAACTCACGTCCAACCTGAGATAATCTGAAATCTCTATTTGAATATTCGGGCAAAAGGTGTGTTCAGAAAAAATCAAACCTTGTTTAGAATATTCGGGCAAAAGGTGAGACTCCAAACGGCAATTTCCCAATGAAATAACAACATCCATCCCAAGTGAATTACTGGGATACACAAAGAAAGCGCCTCGAAACAGATATTTTGAACACAAACATTGACAGATCTGAAGACTCTTTTTGGCAGAGAAGATCAATGTGAACAATTTCATTGTAGTGGACTCCATGTTGTCCAAAACAAATTATGAGAACAGAAGACAAATGGCAGACTAGAGCAGGGAAATGGAAATGAAGTTAGTCCCTTGTTTTCCTGGCTAACACATTCCATCATAATTTAAAAGTTTTATAGGGGAGAAAAGAAAGCTGGGAGGATAACCTTGGCTATGATAGTGCACGCGACCTAAACATCCAGCTATCTCGTTTCACCCCCCGTTTTTTCACTAAACAAGCCAAATGAGCTGAGCTTGAGGTGCTGAGGCTTGGTTTGTACTTGTTGCAAGCCAAGCTGAACTCACGCTCATGACCAGCTCCAAGTTAAACAAGCCGACAGTACAAGCTGAACTCGCGCCGATGACCAGCTCCAAGCTAAACAAGCCAAAGTGAATAGTAACCCTACTACAGGAGATTAGCTTTCCTAAAAAATTAAGCCTTTTGAGGAGTATGATTTTTATTAGCAAATCTGACCAATTAGCAACAGGCTGACAGGGACAAAATTATATGTCCATTAGCATACAAAAAATAGTTTTGTCTGACATTAAGGATAATAACAGCACCAATAAGCGCACTTGCACACACATACATACATACACAGAGATCAACAGAAAGAGGAGCCATGGCAATATGAACTACACAGTGCAGTACATAAGAAGCCTAAAATTGTAAGCTTCTATGTTAAGTTTTTTTTTTTTTTTTTTGGGGGGGGGGGGGGGATAGATTCTATGTGAAAACTTAAAGCAACAAGGTCACAACTGTTCTTAATCTTCACTGCCTAGCCATAAGTAAAAACTCATTATTCTAATCATTGGCATATTTACAACAGTTTCAGTCAAGAAAAGGAGGCAAGGGGAGGAGGGTGTGTCCTAGTCCTTACTGAAGAAACTATGACTACCAAAATGGGCAAAGGGACTAAACCTTCTTATTTGGAGACTGTTGTTTGGAGAGGCAGCACACTTTCAACTCCTTCAGAATTTTTCTCCGCTACTGCTTTTGACATTCCAAATAACTGAAAAGTGAAGACAGCCATAATGAGGAATGTTAACAAATGGCAATTGACAGACAGTAGAAACAAGTGAAGCAGAATATATATCTAGAAGTGAGATCACCCTTGTGTTGAACCAAGTTCTCACTAACCTTTTTCATGGTCTTATTGAAGCATTCCTTATGCTCATCCATAGAAGCATGGATGAATTCATCAAAATGGTCCCTCAGATCAGCCACAAATGAGGCATTCTCTGACTTCTTCTTTCGACATGAAGTAGAAGCACCAGTAGATGACTTGGATTGTTCTGGTGCCATTAGAGCCACTTATCCTGGCAAGGTGCAAATTTTCAATTCATCCTCAACTTTTCGTGCCTAGGTTGACACAATTGACAGATAAAGAGAAAAAATAGCAAAATAAATAGGACAATTACACAAACAAATAAAAACTCATGCTATCAGTGACCATAGTGACAAATGTTTAAAGAAGGAAAATAACACCAGCCCTTTTACCGTAAGAAAATGAAAATTTTTAATTTTAATTTCTTGTGTTTTTGTGGGTATAAATTAATAAAAATGATTTTTTTATGACAAAATAAAACTAGCAAATTTTCATTTACGCCAATATTTAATGTTTCTATTGGCAAGCAAAATATCGTGTTTAAAAAAATGACGATATTTGGAACTATGGACTCTAACCGATGGTGCACTACCAACTTAAATATGAACTAAAACCAATCACTTTTGAGTGTCTGAACTAGCATGACAACCCCAACTCTCCATCAACAATAATTGATTTTTGTTTGTGTGCCCACTACTAGTATGATTATAACTACATTTTTTTTCATTTACAGCCATGTTCGAGAAAACAAAATCAGGGTTATTAGGAATCAGAAGTAATATAACTGTGCTTTTTTATTTAAAGCTGTTTGATACATGTATTTTCTGTTTCTTGCTTGATAATGACCAAATCACCTTGCCTACATTTTGGTCTTTTGCTTTCTGATTTTGTTGAACCAAATGGTTTTTCTTATATATTTTTTTTACACCTTGCAATCAAAAGTGTCACTGTTTCAAAACGTCCAATTTTTCGTGCAGAAACAAAACCAACAAATTCAAAATAGAAGAATGCAGAAAGAAAGAAACAATTGCTTACAATTATATTAATGTCATATAATAGTTCTTCCAAAAACGCCATTAGAAACAAATATAGCCGACATTTTGAGAGTGTTGTGAATTGAATGTGATTAATTTCATTGGCCGTTCTTTTGCTTTTAAAAGCTTGATTGTTTAAAAAAAATTGCCTTTTTGAAATTATCGAGTTTTAACGCGCTTATATCACGTTAAAAATAACTTATTTGCAGACTTTTCTACATTATTTTACACGTTCATTAGCTATAAATATACCTTTTTAGTCTTCATACACCAAGATTTTCCTTCGAAAAACCGCATTAATCCTTATGTTTTGTTATGTTCTCACCCAAGGGAAGTCACTTTCCTCTGAACCCATGGGGAAGGTGTGAATCCATTTTGACAGAAAAGATGCTTCCTTGAATTTATTATGTGAGCGCCACCACATACTTTTAGTTGAAAAGTTTGTTTCAACCCTTGGCTTTGTTAGGCTCCCACGCAAAGGAAGCCTCTTTCCACTTGGGAGGGGAAGTGTTTCACTGTGAGGGAGGTATGAACCCACTTTGACAGGAAAGCTGCCTTTTTGCATTTATTATGCGGTCTTACCGCATATTGCTCATAGACACATTTGTCTCACCCTTTCTAGAAAATAGGCTTCTCTTCAATAGAAACGGGCAGGATACAAACGCCTCCCTATTTGGTATGAAAGAGAGTCTCTTTCCTAGGATAAGGCACGAAACAAACGCCCTATCGTGAGATTTTTCCTCCCAGAGGTTTTCCCGAGAACGAGTTTTTTTTTCCTACCCTTGCAAACAAGACGTGCTACAGATCCATCAAAGTTTCACTACAGATTGTCTCTTAAGGCCTACAAATCAACACAATTCACCGTAAAATAACGGGGCAATCGATCTTCACAATTCAACAGATAATAAACTCACGTGTCCAAAAAATCAGAAAAAGCAATTCGCAAGAACGATCGAGCATAGGCAAGCAGGAATCAAAAGGGAAAAAGAAAGAAGAGGGAACAAAAAAAATCGAGACCAGACGATTACCTCCTGATCCTGAAGTTTCTTCTTTAAACTCTTGGAGTTTGTTTAACTTTACTGCAAGAAAAATGCAGAATATAGCAGACGAGGAGGAGGAGAAGAAGAAAGAAAGAAAACCCTAATCTGAGAAACGGGGGGAAAATCTTGGGGGCGTGAAGTTGTGGGAAAACTTGGGGCGGAAGCCACTGGAATCGGGGGAATCCAGTCGGGGGTGGAGAGCCGGCGAGATATTTGATAAATAAAGGTGCCGTTAAGCCCATTTTTACTAATGTTTCCGAGTTAAAAACCCCGCTTCGGTAAGCTTTTCGCTGGTTAAATTTAAGCATGACATGCGATTAACGGCATACCATGTGGTAAGCGGGTCATGTGTCAAGCTGTAGGCCCAGGATCGAATCCCTCTGCCACATGGGGCGGCTGTTGTTCTGGTAGAAGTCAGCTTGCCTTTAAAAAAAAATGTACATGAATGGGTCCCACATTATTTTTCCAGAGCAGTAGGTATTGGGGCTAATAGAAGTATTGTATTAGTAAGAATTCGATACACAACGAACTGCACCTGCTTATCTTTTTATATTTTTAAAAAATATTTCTAAATAATTTTTATTTTTAATATTTTCATAACGTGTCATCTTCCGGTCAAAATTTGGCATTGGTTGATTCTATTCAAAATTGGAATTGGTTGATTGAGATAGTTGCATTGGTACTCAATGCACCATAAGATATGGCAGATCCCAGATACAGGTATATCAAATATTTAAGAAACTCGCCATCTTACGTAGAAACACATTTTTTTATTACATTATAAATGCTTATCAAGTTCGTTTCATTATCATTTTTCCTGTAAACAACAATTTCATTTTATACACTTTTTATTGAGAGTAATAAATATTATAATGTAAAAAATATATTATATAGTAATCATTGATTTGCATATCAGGTTTAACCATTTTAATGCATATCAGGTTTAACCATTTTAATGTACAGGTATCACTATAAAATTTATATACTTAGTAACAACTTTTGAGAAACTCGTACAAATTCTTTTAAAAAAACCTATCAACGTATATTAGAAACTGGTATATATATATATATATATATATATATATATATATATATATATATATAGACTAAAGAAATTCAACATTAACACTCGCGAACATCAAAGTCAAAACAAATAAAGAAAGCAAAAGAAAAAAAGAATATCAGAGAGATAAAATAGGCTCACGCCGAAGCTGCTTGCCCAGATTGCGGCAGAAGAGAGGTAACGTCAACAGGATAGAGCGAAAGATCACTAAGATGCATGCGCAAGATCGCATAAATATCTACCAAGATTTTATGCACCAGGTTTTGAATGTTAACCGAAATTTGACGAAAATGAGCATCGTTTCGTGGCATCCAAACAAACCACCAAGAAGTAAGCAACCACATTCGCCAGATAAACCTCCACCTCGTGTTGCGCCTAATACAAACCGGGTCCAAGATCAGATATAGCGCAAAAGACTCCTCCTTAACAAACACTTTTGGATGCCTCTAGGTCCTGCTAAAGAGTTTCACAAATATTGGGCAAGACCAGAACAAGTGAAATGTAGATTCTTCTGCAGCTTGACAAAGCACACACCAACTCGGGAGTTGAATGCCCCACTTCTTTAAATTATTGTGAGTCTGGATTCTATCGTGCAAAATTAACCATGCCAGGACTCGAGAACGGGGAGAAGGACCCTTCACCCAAAGCACATCCTCGGGCAACCAATCAACCCCTGGGGGGAGCATCGATCTATAGACTTTTTTGGTGAGGAACTCTCTGCTTGGTGCTAGCGCCCACTGCAACCACTGATCAAAATTTTTTGAGTCCTCAAAATGGTCTCTAAAGCAGGCTAAATCCCTCAACCACGATTTACGCAAGTGCGAGAGCGCCAAACCCTGGGTCCTCAGACGAACCGGAATAAGAACAGGAGCCTCATATTTAGCAAGAAGCAAACGAGCACAAGGGTTATCTGGTTTGTAGGTCAACCAACAATGCTTGGTGACAAGAACAATGCTCTGTAGTCTGGGCGCAGAAATGCCTAAACCAGTCATACGCCGAGGTAAGACCACTGAACACCAACCAATCAAGTGATACTTACCTTTGAGTTGACACCCAAACCATAGAAAACCTACCAGCAAGCGCGTCAACTGCTTCTCTACTCCCACAAGCATCACAAATATAAACATGAAAAATTCTGAAATAGTTGAAAAAACATGTCTGACTAAGGTTAGACGGTCGACGATGGAGAGATAAGACGACTGCCACGAAAGCAATTTGCATTTCACTTGATTGGTCTAGGCATGATCAGGGGTGGCAATTTCTGACATGACCCTCCAACCTGCTTCTTAGGCTGGTTCAGGTTTAGCTTAAACAGGTCGACCCGCCTAACCCGTTTATTAAACGGGTTGGGTTCGTGTTAGGGGTATGCCAACCCGGCTGACCCGTTTAATAAACGGGTTAGGCAGGTGGGTCAACCCGTTTACCCGAACCTGACCCACCAACCCGCCTGCCAACCCGTTTACCAGACCCCGACCCGCTCGTTAACACAAACCTGATCCACCAACCCACCAACCCGTTTATTAAACGGGTTAACCGTGTCGTGTTGGGTTACCCGTTTAATAAATGGGTCGGGTTAGTGTTTGCCACAGCCGACTCGTTTAATAAACGGGTCGGGTTCGTGTTGAGGTATGCTAACCCACTAACACGACCCGCCAACCTGACCCGATTGCTACCCCTAGGCATGAGCACTTTAGAATATGACCAAAACTAACTTTCGGTGCATGATGGACGCTCATCGAAACCTAGACCTTTAGCAGTCGCCACTAAAGGTATTATTTGATGCAAGGTTGCGTTCAAAAGAGATCATGCACGTATATATATATATATATATATATATATATATATATATATATATATATATATATATATATATATATATATATATATATGAAAACATGCCAATGAAAACCCTTTCAAACCTTTTTAATAAAACTGGATCTCCGTCGCTGGTGAGGGATGCAGTCGCCGGAGGTGAGAGAGCTGTAGTAGTGCGTGAAAGGGGATAGGGTTAGGGGGAGCCTCTTTTTCAACGTTCATTATGGACCGCCTGATCATAAACTGATCGGGCACACACATAGTTCTGATATTTTTAATGATTTTCTTGAAAAAGTGATTTTGACATCCCGATCATCCATTGAAGTGATGGATGATCCTCTCAACCTTTTTGTTGGACCTCACAACTTGCACAAGGATCATGAGATTGAAGTCATGGACGGTCAGGATGTCAAATCACTTTCTTAGAGTGCTTTGACAGATCCTCGTAGATGCACTCTTACTTTTCCACCTTTCTCACAAAAACAAAAATATAAAAATATGTTTTTTTCCAAGAAAATTGCTGCTTACATCTACTTTTTGTCATTTTCTTGATGCAATTAAAGCCCCAAGTAGCTTGTGAACATCACCAAGTTGGCAGGACGTTACAATTTATGAAAGTTGGGTATAGTCTTGGATAGGCAAGGAGATTTTAGCTTTTATGCCAATAAACTAAGTGAGCTAGGTGATTTTTTCCTTAACCTCGATACAATATTTACCCTCGAGTCTTGCTACAAGTAGAGATGGCAGTTGACCGGGGCGGGGGCGAGGGACAAGGTCTTCACTCCCACTCACTCTCAAAATCCTGCCTTCTATCTCCACCTTCATCCTTGCACGGGTTTTGATTTTAACCTCCATCTCTGCCACCATCCTAGTTTCATGTCCTCCATCCCTGGACCAAACGAGGCGAGCCAGGGCCGGGCTCCATTTCCCCTCGGTCCCATTGCCATCCCTAAAGAAAGATTGGAGATGAGGCGGGGTGGAGGAAAGCCTAAGTCCATCCCTACATTCATCCCCACTCTGGTTTTGATTTTAACTTTCATCCCGCCTCCATCTCCGTTTAATGTCCTCCCATCATCGGTTCAATGGGACGAAGCAGGGCGGAGCACCGTTTCCCTCCACTGCCATCCCTAGTCAAGCATGTACCAGGTACCCAATTCAAACCCAAATACTCGGGCATGTGAATAAAAAATGCACACAAGAATTATTCGTATCCGCTATAATTTGACTTGAGTAATTACGTAGGTCAGATCTGGGTTATAATTTTTGTCGGATAGTTTACTGAACTTTGATTGACTTAAGTATTTTATATGTATTTTTAGTGAAAATAAAATCCTTAATTTATATGAATCCAAATGGGTTTTTATTTATGGACCCTACTAAAATTTTGGCAGGTTTGGTTACAACATGATGCAACCAATATCTAACGCATTGACAAACCTATCCATCTTTTAGAGGTGGGCCACGTAAAGCAGGGTGGTCATGTGGCGCATTCAAGTTTTTTTTTATAGCTTTGGCGACGATTTCTGATCATTAAAAAAAAGGCAAACCTGCCATAACTTTTTCCTTTTTTTTTTTTGAATTTATACCCCGAAAAAACTGCATCCCGCCGCACAAAGACCTAGCCACACTAGCTCCAACCGCATGTTGGCTGGCGTCTAGTTGGAGGTCCCTCCCAGCCCATCTAAAAGTACACCTAACTTCGACCTTGCACCAAGGGATACCACTTGTGGGTTTCAAGCTTGTGACATCTTGTAAACTTGGTGACATTCACAAGTAGCCCCTAGCATATGAGTGTAGGGATGGCAGTGGACCGGGGGAAAGTGGGGCCCCGCCTCGCCCCGTTTGGACCGGGGATGAAGGGTATGAAACAGGGATGGAGGTGGGGACGAAGGTTAAAATCCATCCCCGTTCGGGGATGGACGTACCCTCATCCCCGCCCCATCCCGTCCCCGCCATGATCCCTGCTTCATTCCCGCCCCACCCCGTCCCTGCCACTCATCCCCGCCCAGCCCCACCCCGTCCCTGCCACTCATCCCCGCCCAGCCCCACCTCATCCCCGTTTACTGGGGATGGAGGACATGAAAAGGGGATGAAGGGGTGGGTGGAGGTTAAAATCCATCCCCGCCGGGGATGGGGGTTCTAATCTTGAGGCGGGGCGGGGGTGGAGACCTTGTCCACCCCCCCCCCCCCCCCCACTGCCATCCCTATATGAGTGGATTTCTTATGGGCTATGCTAAAATTCTTTGCAGAGGCCTATTTTCATCAATTTAGGATTTAAACAACTGCCTGTTTTATAAAAGTTTTGCATTATCCATATTTACTAAAAATACATGACTATCTTTTTAAATAAAGAAATAACATATATACCATCATATTTCCCAAAGTTTGATTGTTCTAACATTTTAACTCAAGTTAAATGGTTGAGGGTATTGGTGATAAACTTAGGTTTAGATTAACCTCTTTTTTTAAGTTATAGGTAAAAGGTAGTTTTTAATTAATTAATAATTTTTTGGATAGTCCAAAATAAAACCTTTCTATCATCGATGTCACATTAACTGACCTTCAGTTGGTAAAATCTCCCCCCCGCACAACTAGGAGTACACCCAACTTCCATCTTGTTGCAAGGAATGCAAATCAGCGATTTTCAATTTGTAATGCCCTGTCATCTTGGTGACATTCACAAGTTTCCCCTACCAGGTAAGGAAAGCCCTTGTGAGCTAATTGAAACAATGTTGTGAGTATTGGCTTGAATCGGGATGAATTGCAGCAAAAAATTGATATAGAGCAAGCTTGAATGGGCTAATTTTCAAATAAATAAAAAAAAAACAATCTAAAATATTTTTTAGTATCATTTTACTATATTTTTAACACGTCATTATCATGTTAAAAGATAGGCGATATAAATTGGATTAAAAAAAATTAAATAATCTAAATAAATTGGTGTTTAAAAGAATTTTATATGCATGAAAATAATTTAGTTTACATGTAAAGTCATTTCATTTACAATTAAAATATAGTTTTGAAAAAATTGAAATCTAAAATCTAAAATAAAACTAATTTATAAAATTAAAAAAAGTGAAATAAAAAATTAGATTTGATTGCAACCCATAAAATGGTAAAGGTTCATAGGGGGCATGATACGTGGCACTTCTTAGCTTACTTAAGAAAAAAAAAACACAATTTAAAGCTTTAAATTGAAAGCTTTTAAAAATTGCTAAACAACACATTTTAAGAGCAAAATAAAACTTGCTATATATATTATATATCAAAGGCAAGACTTCACAAGGGGTGGGGGGGCATCCCATCTAGGCCCTTCTAGATAGGCTGAGTGTTAAAAAGAAAAAAAAATGAAAATACGAAAAAAATTGAAATAAGGAAAAAAGAAAAAAAAATACTCAAGATAACGACTAAGTCAAACTTGTGTATAGGCTATAGCCTGATTCACCTGAATCGTTTAGGAAATCAATTTTGAGCCCCAAAACGATACTGACAACATTGAATTGAAATTACTTTTTTACTTTGACTTCATTCAAGGTTTTTATTTCTTCAATTGATTTTTGTTTTGTTTTGATGAAAAAGTAAAGTAAATTTTTTTTTGTTATGAAGGATAGAAAAACCACTCTTGGAATCAGAGACCTAATTGTGCTAGCTAAGCCTGTACAGCTTGACCTGCGCATGAAATAAGCCATGACTTTTATCTCTTGCTCTCATTAATGCAAGTGCACCTATCAAAAATGGAACCTGACCACCAAAGCTCATTTCACGGCACCAAAACTTTTGGGGGCAATAAAGTAAAATTTCGTAGGACAACTGAAGTGTAAATGTTTTGATTTTTCTATTATCACTGATCAGAGCCCCTGATGTAAAAATAGTCAGGGTGAGAGCAGCTGAAAACAATTTGCCCGTCATCTGTGCTGCAAGCTTTTATGATGACCTTCAACTAAAAAACTTTTACAATGATCTGAATGTCAAAGAATTAGTGAATTCTAAATATCAAGAAAACTCAAAACAAACCTCGAATATATATATATACATATATCAATCATAAGCCTCATGTCTGCAAACTGCAAAGTTTTTTTTTATAAAACCCCCTTTTTATCTTTCTGTTTCCTCCTCTGGACAGCATACAGTCACCGCCGGTCTGAGTCTGATGGTTCACCGGCCAACGTCGTCCGGCGGGTTCACAGACGTCCGACCGGCTGGAGGGTCGTCCATAGGTGACCGACACCCATGGGTGGTGGTGGCCGGCCGAGCCCGGTAGCGCCGCCACCCTCAACATCGGCGAAGCCACGGCTGCAGATCCGGGAGGTTCTCCGGCGACCTCACCCATTATCGCCGAGATCCTCGAAACCCCCTCTCTCTATGTATCTAGGTCGACCACATTCTTAAATTGCGTTCTTGGTCACCCTGGGCCTATTGTGGGAGGAGAATTTTCACCATCTATGCAGGAACCTCTGTGATAAGTGTTGTTTCAGGGAAATTTGAAGTACCCAGAAAAGTTTATTCTTCTTTTCTCTTGTAGTTGTGGTGTTTGGTTGATGGGGAAGAAGGGATTGACATTTGAAGACATGGAACATAACGTTACAGGTTAGATTTGTTCGTAGTTTCATGGTAGATAAGAACTTTTATGGGTTGTTCTTTCTTTTTTCTGTTGAGTGTGTTGTGGATCTTTGTGTTTATGTTGATTTGAGATGTGGGTGTTGCTGGAAAATGTTGGACTGCTTCCTTTTGATGTTCTGGTTTGGTGGTATCATTTCTTTTCTATTGAAATTATTGGAATGGTGGTTGTGGTTGTGAGCACTGTGGGGGCAGAAGTTGGAGTATTTCTTATATTTCATTGACTTGGAAACGCCTTGGTTTTCATGCCTGTAGATGTTAGGAGGTTTGGGTGTCGGACATTGTAATGCTTGGAACGTTCATGAGGTTCAGCATGATTATCTGTGGATGGGATCTGCGCTTGCTTTAGTGCCTATGCTAGTCAGTGTTTTGTTGTGCAAAAGGGGTGTTTTGAACTTTTTATGCCTTTAGTCATGGGTATCATCGATATTTTGAAAATGTTGGCTGATATAATATCAAAGGATACACGATACCCAGTCTGAAAATATCACATTTTATCGTGATATTAGTGTGATAAAACAACTTTTGTACTATTTTCGTATTTGTATTTATGCTTTTAAATGCCAATTATGTATCTTTATGTATGCCGAGATTTTCTCAAGAAAACCAAAAAAATTCAAAATATCAAGAGATTTATATTCTCAAGGTTTTCCATAGAACGAGAATTTTGACATTGTTTAGAACTTTATGGACCTTCCTTTCCATTGCTTGGTTTCGGAAGGTGATGTTGGTTGGTTTGCCACTACCTTGAGGTTTCAATCATCCCTCACATTCATGCATCAGCTGGTTGTGAGTGATGGTTTCACCTCAAGTTGCACATGGTGTTCACCGAACCTGCCCAAAGCAAACAGGTTAGGTAAAGGAGCGTGATCTTCTTACCATTGCGAATGATGCTCCTATATTCATGCATTTCAAGACCTTTTTAGCTGACCTAGAGATAATGCTCCCAGGTATTATTTACATAATAGTTGCTTCTGTAGTTTAGATGCTTTACTCTAAGCAAAGCATGAGAATTATGAACGTAATACTATGTCACATGGATATGGCTGCTGACAATTTTTATGAAGTTTCCAATATGAGCAGTGCATAAGAGGATATGGAACAGGAGTAGAAATGGATTATCCATGTGACAGATGTAAAATGAAAGTATTCACAAATTTATTTTTGTCATATTACCATAAAAATGTGAATAACTTACATGAGTTCTAGTTTACATGTCGTATCCACAAATGCCGATATATATCATATTATATGTACTTGGTATGTGTGATAACTTGTATTTGTATGTGTCATATATAGCATAATGTAGTGGCTAGAAGACTATAGATGGTAGACCATGCACTTGGTCGTATTGCACCCAACCACACAACCTCATTGAATCCACCTAGACTATACTTGTAGCGTATGGACTCAGTCTATTTACTATCTGACTTTAATATATCTTCTATCTTCTCTTTTTGCTCATATTTTTCCTTTATGGAACTTTGTAATACGCCTTATATGGTAAATGTCGATTTTTTTTTGCCCTTGTGCTTCAACCATTAGATTCAACATGTCACTTATGTCTAGTTCATTTATGTCAATGTCTCAATGTCAATCTTCTTGTTTTGTATATAATGCATATGCTGTAAATTATATATGCATTAATTGTATTTAAAGCTTGATTTGAACATATTCATTTATTTGCTACTTTTGATAAATTTGTTGTGCTGATGTGATGTATTCATCTTGTACAAGGTTGCAAGTATCGTATCGTTACTTGTATTGGTCGAGCCCAAATTAAGACAGTATTGAATCGTAAAATATCATAAATTTTTAATAAAAATTTTCAAAAAAAAAATCAGAAAAATTAGCAAAAATTCTAAAAAAAACATATCACATGAAACAATGATAAATTGCACAAAATACAACCATAAAATCACATGTGAATCATTTATGTCTCTATAAGCTGCATAAGACATCATCAAACACCAACTAATATAGAATCATAGATAATATTGCATGCATATCTCACAAGAACAATGCAAGATATTAAATATCTTGCAATTAAGAATATGCCACAAGACTCATACTTTCATATTACATAATCAAAAATATTATGGCCATAGTTGCACTCGATTTTCAATCGGTTTTCACTCATTACTTGAGTGCCTCATTGCCAAGCCGGATCATCTGAGGCCATCTTTGTTGGAGTGTGGAGCCTGATTTCTACCTTAATATAAATATCTAATTTTCATGAATCCAACTTTACGGTAAGTTGGTTGGGGGTTGTATGGGGGCAGCGCCCCTCGAAGCAAATTTTTTTGGAGGGTAGCTTTATAACTTTACTCATAATAAAGATTTTTTTACCTTAACCCACTTTCTTGAGTGAAAAAATGGTGAAAATGCACTTTTACTTTAGAAAACCGCAAAATCCCTCTCTTGTGCATGGATCGGCCCTCAAACCGCTCTCGTGAGTCCTAGGCAGTGGCGGAGCCAGGGGTGGGCATGGGTGGGCGGTCGCCCACCCTATAATTAGAAACCGAGTCGATTCGAGACTCAGCCGACTCAACTTGACTTGGTTTCCAACCCCGAGTCTACTGCGACTTGGTCGAGTCAGGAGTCGGGACATTTCAAAAAAAATAGGGATTGAGGTTTTCCATTTCATTTTCACCGTTTCATTTGGGTTGCTGCTTCACCCATGCCCACCCCAAGCATCACCGTCGTCTGCCGGAACGCCGGACCACCGGTTGAAGGCTTGAAGCAGGTCGGTGTCTCTCTCTCTCTCTTCCCCTTCTTCTTCTTTTTCTTTCTTCCATTCTCTTTCATGTTTTCTGAACGGTCCCTTTTTTGGGCGTTTTTGAATTTGTTATACGTAAATAGCTAAACAAGAAATACACAAACACCATCCGGGCCGGATGGTGTTTGTGTATTTCTTGTTTATATTCTTCTAAATTTTGAGATTGAAACCCCAATCTCCCTATTCCATCCCGCTTTCAATATTAGCATCACTCATGCCTCTGAAAACTACCACTCTTTTTCCTTTGATTATGGGCCTCTGACGTGATGGATCCTCTTCATTCTGCTCCAAACATGGATTTTGCATTGTGGGTGTCTGTGTTTCTGCTTGTATTCTCGGTTTTTGTGGGATGGTATGAGAAATTTCCAGAGTACAAATCAAGAGCTTTGTTTCTAACATGAGAAAGCTATGCAGGTCTTAAAAACTATAAAATTATAGTCTATGTGATGTAATCGTGTTTCTTGATCAGTTCCTCACTTATGACTACTAATAGGGCACTGCATACCTCGGTTGGCAAGTGTTCTGCTACACCACAATAGACATTCATCTGGGTTCAAGTTCAACCTCAAGGGTTTAGCTGTAAGTTAACCAGTCTCATTGACATGGCACATGATAAATTACCAATCAATGAAGACCTTGCAAGCCATAACAGAATTGCCAAATATACTGAAGCCCTGAGCCAATAAGTAGTTGGCATTTGGTTTGACCTGGCATGAGCTTGTATTTTCATTCAAGTTGGCAATGCCAATTTTTGTATATAAAGGTTGGTCTTCTGAATTTAAGTTCACTATTTTAAATTTTGGTTTCTTTCTGATTATGTAGATTGGCAATCCTCTTCTCAATCTGGCTGTAGACACTGCTGCTACTTATGAATATTTTTGGTCCCATTGGTTGATTTCTGAAGAGACTGGTTTAATCATCAAGAAAGAATGTGATTTCAGCCACTGGTCCAAATAAATGGATCGCCCTTCAAAACCATAGCATTGTCCCCGAGACCCGAAGTCTGCCCACCCAACAAAACTCTTCTGGCTCCGCCACTGGTCCTAGGGTGTGTGAATACCTGTCTAATGACTTTTACATAAATGAAGGAGTCGACCCTTAAAAGGTCTTTAAAGCCCAAAATTGAATATTTATGATTTGGTCATTTTTTAAGAGTGTTGTCCTTGTATCGTACGATATGGTACGATACAAACATGTATCGTATGATACAGTTACGATATGCACTCGTATCGCGATACAAGTGTATCGTATCCATATTCTAAATAGTAATGATACATACAACATTTAACACACTTTAACACTCCTCAAACTTACGGTGTGATCACCGAAAGTTTGCCAAGAAGAGACAAAAGATGAGGTGAAGGCAAAGCCTTAGTGATGAAATCTACCAACTGATATTCTAAAGTCACATGAGGCAATTCAATAGTTCCTTGCAAAAAATCCTCTTGAACGTAGTGACCGTCCATTTCTTTATGTTTGGTTCGCTCGTGGAAAGTGTAGTTACTTGCAATATAGACAACACTTGTTATCACAACACATATTCGTTGGACCAGAGATGACTAAGACCATATATTTGAAAAGTCTCCTTAACCAGAAAATCTCTATCATTGTTGTTGCCATGACTCGATATTCGGATTCGATAGATGGCAAAAAGACTTTTTGCTACTTCTTGCATCATCAATATATAAGAAAATCTCCTAGAAACACACATAAACCAGTAGTTGAGACTCTATCATTAGGGTTACCTCCCAATCTGCATCAGTATAAGCAATTAAATTTAAAGAAGAGGATGATAGAAATAACTCTTTGGTTATAGAATTCTTGATATATATAACAATTCACAAAACAACACTCATCTGCATTGTAGATGGTGCATATTGAAATTGACTAGCTGAGTGAACTGCATGAGCAATGTCTCGTCTTGTGATAGGTAAGTAGGTCAAGAATCCAATCAGTTGCCAGTATGAAGTTGGATTTTCAAGAAGAGTTTCATCTTCCAATTTTAGTTTTGCATTTACAACTTTCGGTGTATCAATCTTCTTATCATAAAAAATTTCAGATTTAGCAACAATATCTACAACCAGCTTCATTTGAGATAGAATATATCCTCTAGGTGAATAAGTCGCTTTAATACCTAACAAATATAGATGGTGCATATTGAAATTGACTAGCTGAGTAAACTGCATGAGCAATGTCTGGTCTTGTGATAGGTAAGTAGGTCAAGAATCCAATCAGTTGCCAGTATGAAGTTGGATTTTCAAGAGGAGTTTCATCTTCCAATTTTAGTTTTGCATTTACAACTTTCGGTGTATCAATCTTCTTATCATAAAAAATTTCAGATTTAGCAACAATATCTACAACCAGCTTCATTTGAGATAGAATATATCCTCTAGGTGAATAAGTCGCTTCAATACCTAACAAATATCTTAGAAAACTAAGGTCCGACATATCAAAATGATTTTTAAGAACATTTTTAATTTCACCAACTCCCTTTTTGTCACTCCTTGTAATGATCATATTATCAACATATAATAGAAGAACAATAATATTAGTACATGTATCTTTGAAAAAAAGAGCACTGTCAGTATAACAAGATTTGTAACCCAAGTTTAACTTTGTTAAACCTATCATACCAAGCTTTGGGGGCTTGCAGAGGAGGATCCATGCACACTTGCTCATTTAGGTCCCCATTCACAAATGCATTTTTGACATCAAGTTGATAGATATGCCACATTTTAATGGATGTTAAGGCAATGAGGGTTTTAACACTAGTCATACGAGCTACTAGAGCAAAGGTCCCCTCATAATCTTGTAAAAGTATCTTCAACAAGATACTAGTATCAAGACCTTAATATTCTTGATATTGAACCCACCACGAAAGCACAATAAGAACACTTTAGAACACTTGTGCACAAAAAGCACAACCCACAAATAACTCACAAATGCACAAAGGCATAAAATAATGGAATCAATTTATTGAGAACATGGGCTTTGACTCAAAGCCATAAAGGAATACAAAGGGGAGAACCCCTATTTATAACATCACTAAAGGGGGCCTTGGAGGGGCTCCACCCATAGTCGTTGGAGCCCCTCCAACGGTCACAAATGTGACCGTTGGAGAGGGCCCAACGACTATGTTGGTGGGCCCCCCAAGGTACCTTTTAGGTACACATCCAAAAAGAAAATAAGAAGAACAAAAAGAAAAATAAAAAATAAAAGAAAGATAATTACAGTCACATCCGAAAAGTGAATGTGCGCAAAAATAGGGAAAAGACTAAACTACCCTTATGACAAAATAAATAGAAATATATATTTTATATATATATTTGAGTAGATACATATACATATATATTAATATATGTATATGTATTACCATATATATATAAAATATATATATATTACATTATATGATTAATGTACATAATTTAACACCCCCCCTCAAACTTAGGGCAGGATGACCGAGAGTTTGCTAAGAAGGAAGTTGAAGCGCGGAGCACACAAGGCTTTAGTGAAGAAGTCTGCCAACTGATACTCGGACGTGACATATGGAAGGTCAATGATTCCTTGAAGATACGCCTCCCGAACATAGTGACAGTCCATCTCGATATGTTTAGTCCGCTCATGAAAAGTGTGATTTTTAGCAATATAAATCGCACTTTTGTTGTCACAGCAAAGCTTGGTAAGCCCTTCAATTTTGATTCCCATATCTTCCAACAACTGATGAATCCAAACAATTTCCATGGTAGTAGTTGTCATGGCACGATATTCAGCTTCAGTTGATGATAGAGATACCTTTTGCT
Source organism: Nuphar pumila (assembly GCF_984573655.1). NCBI lineage: Eukaryota > Viridiplantae > Streptophyta > Magnoliopsida > Nymphaeales > Nymphaeaceae > Nuphar > Nuphar pumila. The sequence goes on from NC_143253.1 coordinate 130,627,092, forward strand.
GCTTCTTGCATCTCCATGAGATCAATGAGTCTCCTAAGAAAACACAAAAACCAGTGGTGGAGTGACGGTTATTTGGGTCACCTCCCCAATCAGAGTCAGTATAAGCAATTAATTTTAACTCAGAACAGGAAGACAAAAAAACTCCCTTATTAATAGTGTGCTTTAGGTATCTCACGACACGCAAGATAGCACCCATGTGAACAGAAGTTGGTGCATGCTGAAATTGACTTGCCGTATGCACCGCATGTGAGATATCTGGTCTGGTGATACTTAGATACATCAACGAGCCTACTAGTTGCCTGTAGGGAGTAGGATCGGAGAGAGGAACACCATCATCAATCTTCATTTTTGCTCCTACTATAGCAGGAGTTTCACAAACTTTATCATCTGTAATACCTGACCTGTCAATAATCTCAGATGCAAGCTTAGTTTGAGACAAAAAATACCCTCTATGAGAGTATGCAACCTCAATACCCAGAAAATAAGTTAAGAAACCCAAATCAGACATTTCAAACTTATCCTTTAATATGGACTTTATGCTTTTAATCCCTTTAGAATCACTCCCAGTATTCTAACAAACAAAGCAGTATCAGTAAAGCATGATGAAAAACCATTATCTAACATCACAGAGTTAAACCTATCATACCAAGCTTTGGGAGCTTGTTTTAAACCATACAGTGCTTTCCGAAGACGAAGCACTTTCCCTTTAGGATACTCCATCCCAGGAGGAGCATCCATATATACTTCTTCGTTTAGATCTCCGTTTAAAAACGCATTCTTAACATCCATCTGATAGATGTTCCATTTGTTTATTGAAGCAACAGTTATAAGACATCGGACGGTGACCATCCGAGCAACGGGGGCAAAAGTCTCCTCATAATCAATCCCATATTTTTGACCATACCCTTTTGCAACTAAGCGGGCCTTATATCTCTCAAGAGACCCATCACACTTAGTTTTGACTTTAAACACCCATCTACACCCTATTGCTTTCTTATCTTTAGAAAGGTCTTGAAACTCCCCGGGTTTTGCTTTCTTTAGGGCTTCAAGTTCATTGTTCATAGCAACTATCCATTCTGGGTATTTACGTGCTTCCTCAAAATCCCTAGGTTCTATGTACGAGTGAATGGCGCTTAGACATGCTCTATATTTTGGTGAAAAAGACTCATATGAGATGAACCTAGAAGGGGGTTTTCTTGATCTTTCGGTCCTACGAAGATTTCCTTCACTTGAAGGGGTAGACCCACTATCATATCTTTCGAGGGCACTTCTAAAAGTACTCCTATCTCTATGAGAGTAGGTTATAGGATCTCTATGTGGTTCTTCATTAATGGGTTGATCAGTATGAGTTTCAACATTTAGATTTGTTTCATCATCGCTAGTATCATCATCTTCAGTTAATAAATCAAACAGAAAAGAATAATCTATATTCTCATCATTAGTTTCAAGTTTTTCGAAACCACTAACATTTTCCAAGAAGCTTACATTTCTGGAAACATAAAGTTTATCACTCTTAACATCATAACAGCGAAAACCTTTATGAGTTTCAGAGTAACCAAGAAAGGCACAAGGAATGGCCTTAGGGGAGAGTTTGTCATTTTTATCAGTAAGGACAAAACATTTACATCCAAAAACCCTTAACCTGCTATAATCAGGTTCTTTTTCGTATAATTTTTCAAACGGGGAAATCTTATTCAAGTTTTTAGATTGAAGTCTATTAATGAGATAGACAGAGGTAAGAGCGGCCTCCGCCCAGAGTTTTTTCGGTATATTTTGAGAAATGAGCAAAGTTCTTGTGGTTTCAATAATATGCCTATGTTTTCGTTCAGCCAACTCATTTTGTTGGGGGGTTTTGGGACAAGATTTTTGATGAAGAATTCCATAGTTTTCAAGATAGCTTTTAAATTCATTGGAAAGGTATTCGCCACCCGAATCGGTTCTAAAAATTTTCAAATTTTCATTGAATTGATTTAAAATCATCATATGAAATGTTTTGAAAGTTGAAAAAACTTCATATTTATGTTTAAGAAAATATATCCAACTAAACCTAGTGAAATCATCCACGAAGATAACATAGTACGAAAAACCTCCCTTGGATATCACCGGAGCTGAACCCCATACATCGAAGTGAACGATTTCAAAAGGTTTTGTTGTAAACATGGATCTTTGAGGAAAAGGAAGACTTTTCATTTTTCCAAGAATACATTCATTACAAACAAAATTTTCATTACAAAGATGCTTAACAAAAAGCAAATAAGAGATTTTAACAATGTTGGGATGAACCAATCTCTTATGTCATACATGAATATCTTTGTTTTGAGCAACATTACAAAATTGATTCTTGGGAATTTTAAGAAAATCAACATAGTAGAGGTCTCCTCTCCTAGAGCCTTCCCCAATCAATTTCCCGGACTAGCGATCCTGTATCCAACATTTATTAGAAGAGAACTTTATATCGCAACCATAGTCCGAGAGTTGAGAAACGGAAAGTAAATTTAAGTTTAGTTTTGGAATAAGACGAATTTTTGGGATAAAAAAATCTTGTTTTTCAAAATTACCCATTCCTTTAATTTCAAGAGGGGTTTCATCCGCGGTTGAGACAAAAGATGGAAGGCGATTTTCAGAATAATTAGAGAGAAAACAATGACTTGGAGTCATATGAAACGAAGCACCAGAATCAAGTAGCCAAGATGTCTTACCAAGAGAGGAAGAAGATGACATGGCGGCTCCAGAAGTGCCTCCTTTGAGAAGAGGTTGAAGAGCATCCATAATTTGATGAAGCGAAAGAGGTTCATTCGATGTTGAAGGCCGTTCCTCCGATTGGGATGCTAAAGCCGCGGCGAGGAATTTCTTCCATTTAGGACAATTGGGTTTGATATGTCCCGGTTCTTTACAAAAATGGCAAGTTAATTTGCTATAATCTCTCTTGCCATATCGATCATTTTGCCTTTGATTTTTGAAATGGGGCGGTTTGTAGGTCTTCAAATTATTACCGGGTCTTGACACGGCATTGACTACTTCATAGTCATTTTGAGAAGGTGTAGCAAGAATGCTTGGGTTATTTTTACTAATCCCCATACGTGTTTCCTCACCACTTAGCTTGGTGATGACATCTTCAATAGATGGGGAGGTAAAAGCCGATAGAAGGGAGGACCGAATTTGCTCAAATTCGGGTCTAAGACCATTTAAGAAGTTGAAGAAACGATCTTCCTCAAGTTGTTTGTGCCTTAACTCAATAGCTTCTCCACTCCATTTTGGTTCGAGCATGGCAAGCTCGTCCCAAATAGATGATAATTCGGCAAAATATTCCCGAATAGATAAATCATTTTGTTGAAGAGTCAAGGCTTTCTTTTGGAGGTAGTATTTGTGAGACAAGTCTCTTGACGTATACATTTTTTCAAGGTATAACCAAGCTTCGGAGGCCCTTTTAAATTTGATGATGTTGGCATTGATCTTGGTTTCAACGGACGAAAAAATCCAAGACAATATTTTGAAGTTCTTCATTTCCCACTCATCATGCCTTTTGGAATATTCTTCTAAGGCCTTTTGTCTATCTTCTCCTTCAAGAATTTTGATTTCCCCTTTCTCTATAATAGAAAGCTTGGGTTCGGGTTCCGATATGGATCCTTGAACATAACCCCAAAGACCTTTCCCTTTGATGTGGGCTTCCATGTTGCCGGCCCAAACATGGTAGTTTGAACCACTAAGTTTAAAACCAAGGGAGAAGTGTGAGTCTTTTTCACCCATTATGGAGAAGAGAAGATGAAAAATAAAGCGTACCTTAACGGATTTTCAACCTTTTCTTGACAAAAGTTGCTTCTAAAATATTGCCCGGAGCAAGTGCTTTACTCAAAAACTTCACTAGCTTGAGGGCACGATTTTCGAGGTGCTTCACAAGAGGCGAGATACACGATCTTCTTTCTTCCAACGAGGCTTTGATACCATGTAAAAGTATCTTCAACAAGATACTAGTATCAAGACCTTAATATTCTTGATATTGAACCCACCACGAAAGCACAATAAGAACACTTTAGAACACTTGTGCACAAAAAACACAACCCACAAATAACTCACAAATGCACAAAGGCATAAAATAATGGAATCAATTTATTGAGAACATGGGCTTTGACTCAAAGCCATAAAGGAATACAAAGGGGAGAACCCCTATTTATAACATCACTAAAGGGGGCCTTGGAGGGGCTCCACCCATAGTCGTTGGAGCCCCTCCAACGGTCACAAATGTGACCGTTGGAGAGGGCCCAACGACTATGTTGGTGGGCCCCCCAAGGTACCTTTTAGGTACACATCCAAAAAGAAAATAAGAAGAACAAAAAGAAAAATAAAAAATAAAAGAAAGATAATTACAGTCACATCCGAAAAGTGAATGTGCGCAAAAATAGGGAAAAGACTAAACTACCCTTATGACAAAATAAATAGAAATATATATTTTATATATATATTTGAGTAGATACATATACATATATATTAATATATGTATATGTATTACCATATATATATAAAATATATATATATTACATTATATGATTAATGTACATAATTTAACAAATCTATCCCATACTCATGATGATATCTTTTAGCTACTAGTCTTGCTTTATAGCTTTTTAAAGATCCATCCCCATTTCTTTTGACTTTATAAACCCACTTACAACCTATAGTTTTTCTTTCTAAGGATAATGGTTGAATTTCCCAAGTCTTGGCTTTATCAAGTTGTCCTAATTCAAGATTCATGGTATCGATCCAATCAAATTTTTTTTAGCTTCATTATAGGTTGAAGGTTCATGAAAAGAATGAATAGACATAAGACAAACTCTACATCTAGGAGAAAAGGTTTCATAGGATACAAACCTTTAAGGAAGTCTAGATATTTTATTAGATTTCCTAACACTAGTTTCACCTAGATTTTGACTTTGTGTATATCTATCAAGTGCACATGGAAGGTTTTCACCAGTTCTTCTCGAATATATTTGAATATCACGATTCTGTGTTCTCCATGGGAACATCAGAATCATCAAAGTACGTATCATCAAGATTATCATCAACATATATAATTTCATTGGAAGCCTTTTTAGGCAACAAGTCAAATAAAAAGGAGTACTTAAGATCATCCTTAGGCTTATCAAAATCAAAACCATTTTCATTCTAGAGAAAATTTATATTTATTGAAATATATAGTTTGTCATTTTTATATCATAGCATCAAAAACCTTTTTGGTTATTGGCATAGCCAAAAAACACACATTCAAGGGCGTTAGGGGATAATTTATCTCCTTTTTCAATAAGTACAAAGCATTTACATTCAAAAACTCTTAATCTACTCAAATCAGGAGAGGTTTGATAAATTTTTTCTATTGGAGACATGTTTTGAAGAGAGGATGAAGGCATCCAGTTTATAAGATATACCGCAGTTAATGCTCCTTCAGCCCAAAATCCTTTTGAAACATTTTTTCGCAATAAGTTCTCGTAGTTTCAATGATATGATGATGGTTTCTCTCAGCTAACCCATTTTGTTGAGGAGTATCTGGACATGATCTTTGATGTGAAATTTTATTTTGTTTTAAGTAATTTTTGAAATCATTAGGCGAATATTCACCCTCAGAATTCGATCGAAAATGACAATATTAGTTTGAATTTGGTTTTGTACAATCTTGTGAAAGTCTTTGAAACATGAAAAAACATCAAATTTTTGCTTAATGAAATAGATCCAAGTATACCTATTACAGTAGTATATTCATCAATGAATATAACATAATAAGAGAGCCCCCCTTTTGACATGACCGGAGCGAGTCCCCATACATCCAAATACACAAGTTCAAATAGTTTGGTAGAGACAAAAGTTTTAGAGCCAAAATGGTTTTCTTCATTTTTCCAAGAATACAGGCATTACATATAAACTCTTTCATGCAAAAGTCTTTCAAAAAAGGAAAAAAGGTCAATTTAGATACATTTAGATGGCTTAATCTTTGATGCCATAAAGTAATATATTTTTCTTTAACAAAATTACAAAAAGAATCTTTAGGTAAATGAAGAAAATCCATATAGTAGAGATTCTCCCTCTTATGGCTTTCCCCAATCAGCTTCCTTGACTGACGATCCTGCACCAAACATTTTTTTGATTAGAAGGAAACCTCCTACTCATAATCAGAGATTTGCGAAAAAGAAAATAAATTTAGATAGAGTTTTGGAACAACTCTAACTTTAGGAACTGAAAAATCTTTTGAAATGTTGGTGAATGTTCCAATACTTTTTATTTCCAAATTGGTTCCATCAGCAGTAGAAACATAAAAATTATAAAAGGATTTTGTGCATTAAGATATAAGAGATTCTAAAGGAGACATGCAAAAGGAGGCATCAGAGTCAAGAATCCACGAGAGCATACTTGGAGGGGAAGGGGTAGATACGGCGGCACCGAAAGTAGAAGCAGTGATGGAAGATGTCTTAAGGAATAGTTGTAATGCTTATGTTAGATGCTGAATAGAATCCTTAAGATCTTCTTTTATGCTTGCATCTTTACTCTTTTTAGAAGTCTCTTCAACAGTGACCACCTTTTTCTTGAGCTTAGGACAATCCGGTTTGATGTGTCTCGGTCAGTGTTGTGAAAAGTGTTGAGGCGTAGCGAGGCGCTCCACCAAAAACCGAGGCGAGGCGTAAAGCTTAAGCCTCAGATATTTTTTTTTGAAAACTTAAAAAAAAAAATATATATATATATATATACAAATACATAAAGAAATGCTTTATTGATGAAATAACAACCAATAAGAAATAGAAAATCTCAAATAAGTACTAAAAAATATGAGATTAACATGTAAAAGTAACTAAAAACTGATTACATAACCGAAAAATATAGGAGATTAACAAAAAAAAGTTAAAATATACTAAGAAACTGATTACATAACTGAAATAACTGAAAAATATATGAGATTATTCTAAAAAACATGAGATTAACATATAAAAGTAACTAAAAACTTATTACATAACTGAAAAATATATGAGATTAACCAACAAAAATATAAAATATACTAAGAAACCGATTACATAACTGGAAAATATATGAGATTAACCAAAAAAAGTTAAAATATATGAGATTATTCTAAAAAATATGAGATTAACATACAAAAGTAACTAAAAAACTGATTACATAACTGGAAAATATATGAGATTAACCAACAAAAGTTAAAATATATTAAGAAACTAATTACATAACTTAAATAACTGAAAAATATATGAGATTAATCAACAAAAGTTAAAATATAGTAATATACTAAGAAACTGATTACATAACTGAAATAACTGAAAAATATATGAGATTAACCTACAAAAATTTTTTTGATCATGTCTCAGAAATCTTGTTGTAAAAAAAAAAAATTGTTTGCGCCTTGAGGCACAGAGGGCTGCGCCTCAAGGTGCGTTTTTGATAACACTGGTCTCGACTCTTGGCAAAAGTGGTAAATGATCATTCTTCCTCCTCCTTCATTGTTATTTTTCCAAAATTTAGGTGGTTTATATGTTCTAGTATTGTTGTTGGGTCTTGACAGGGTGAGAACCTCCTCGATTCCTTTAGACATGCCAAGTGGAGTCTTGGCTTGATATACCTCTCCAAAAGCATCATCAAGAGAGGTGGCATTGGTCCTATATAAAATATTGGACCTAACTTGTTAAAACTCGAGTCTTAACCCAGAAAGAAAGGTAAATAAATATTTTTTATCAAGTTGTTTTTGCCTCATTTCAATAGACGGTCCTTCCCACTTAGGCTCAAGCAATGACAACTCATCCTAAAGAGGTAAGAGAGTGCCATAATAATCTTTCACCCTCTTATCTCCTTTCTTAGTGGTGCGAATGTTCTCTTGAAGAAAATATTGTCGTGCTCAATCTTTTTGCATGAACATATTTAGAAGAAAGATCCAAGCCTCTCATGCTTTTTTGAATTTAACTCTACTTGCAGCAATCTTGAGTTCCATGCTATTTAGGAACCAAGAGAGAATTTGGGCATTTTCGGCTTTCCAATTTTCTACCTAGTATGATGCTCCATGATGGCTGCCCACATTAAGTAGTTGGAGTCGTTTAGCTTGAACGCAATCATCGTCATAGATTCTTCTTTGCCCATCTTGATTGAGAGAAACAAAGCTTGTGAGGAATTGTTTTTATTGCAGCCATGATCTTTGGAGAAACTTTACACAATCTTAGGCTATGATACCATGTAATCAAAAGAGCGGAAGTATAATGGACAATCTATTAAGGATAAACAACAAACAAAAGAGTGCACAAGGCACTTAGTCCACTAAAGGACAATACAATAGGTGAAACACAATCAAAAGAACACAACAATAGCCTCTATGGGCAATCACAAAACATAAAAAAAATATAGTCTTCACTTAGAAAATGCTTAAGAAAGCATTGCAAATATGCAAGGGATAAGTTCCTTTAAATAGGCGCTTGACTCAAAGGAGCTGATCCAACTAGTTGTTGGACCAGCCCCAACGACTATATTTATAGCCGTTGGGACTGGTTGGACCATCCCGACAACTATATTCAAAAAATAAAAATACAAAAAGAAAAGTAAAAAGACTGGTACCTATTACAAATGGAAAATGACTGAAATATCCCTGACAAGTATTTCACTTTACATACAACAAAATATATATATAGGATTTTGAAAGCCTCTCCAATGGATAACCCTCCCAAACCTCCCAAATGGTCGTTAAATTGGATTTTTGGCATTTTTTTCAAAATTCAGACCGTACAGATGTGATCTATATGCTTGTTTTTATAGGAATCAGTTATTGGAGCATTTGATTCAGATGCATGGATAGGTTTTTATAAGTTTCAAAAATCAACGGTGTACAATCTTCATAAATTTTCAATGCTCCAAATACCATTTTTTCTATCCAAAATTCATGATCCAAATGTCGATTCCTAGTAAATCAATCATGCTGAACACATCTGTATGGTCAGAATTTTGAAAAAAAACACAAAAAAAATTCCATTTCGTAGGTTTGGGACTATTTTCATTGGGGAGGTTTTCATTCCCGTATATATATATATATATATATATATATATATATAATGTAATAAAGTATGTGGAAGAATTCAAGAATACCAATGCATTCACTATGTCCAACACCAGACAAAAGAAACAAGCATAAGAGAGGAAATCCACTAAGGGATATACGAAAGGCCTTACAACAAGGCTACACACATAAAATAAATACCCCTTTTATTGGAGAGGAGCTCTCTAAGAAGCAATACAAGATACAAGGGAGTTCCCCCTATTTATAAGCCAAGGGAGACTAAAGGGGGCTCCCAATAGAGTCGTTGGGAGCCCCCAACGGTCACACCCAACGGTCACAATTGTGACCGTTGGGGGACCCAACGAGTCCATTGTGGGGCCCCTTTAATATCCCAAATAAAAGTTCTAAAAAATAAAAAACAGAAAAATAAAAAAAGAAACAAAACAAGTACCCCTATCGGGTACTTGTGAAAAGACCATAATACCCCTATCGAGTATTATGGTGAATATATATATAGATGTATTATTACATATGTTTTAACACCCCTCAAGCTTTACAGGGAGATGACCGAAAGTTTGCCAAGAAGCGAGGAGCAGGAAGTGCTTTGGTAAAGAAATATGCAAGCTGATATTCCGAAGTGACGTATGACAGTGTAACTGTCCCATGAAGATATTCATCACGAATATAGTGATAGTCCATTTCAATATGTTTAGTCCTTTCATGAAGGGTGTGGTTGCTGGCAATATAGATCGCACTTTTGTTGTCGCAACAAAGCTTCAAAGCACCGGAAATTTCGACTCCCATATATTGAAGAAGACTTCGAAGCCACACAAGTTCCATTGTAGTAGTTGTCATGGCCCTGTACTCTGTTTTAGTGGAAGACAACGAGACTTTCTGTTGTTTCTTGCATCTCCAAGCAATTAACGAGTCTCCTAAAAAAACACAAAAGCCAGTAGTTGAGACTCGATCATTTGGGTTTCCTCCCCAGTCAGCATCAGTATAAGCAAGTAAATTTAAGGAAGAGAGTGAGGATAGGAATAACCTTTTAGTTAAAGTATTTTTTATGTAGCGAATGATCCGAAGCACAACACTCATATGCACAGTTGTAGGGGCGTGCTGAAATTGGCTTGCAGAGTGCACAACATGAGCAATATCAGGCCTGGTGATAGTCAAATAGGTGAGGGAGCCAATGAGTTGCCTGTAAGGCATAGGATCATCCAGCAGAACTCCATCCTCCAGTCGTAGTTTAGCATTGATAACCTCAGGAGTCTCCACTTTTTTGTCATCTGAAATCCCAAATTTGGAACATATGTCTGCAGCAAGCTTCATTTGAGACAAAATATACCCTCGAGGAGAGTATGCTACTTCTATACCAAGAAAGTACCTAAGAAAACCCAAATCAGACATATCAAAATTATGTTTTAACATATTTTTAACATTAAGAATACCACTTTCATCATTGCCAGTGATATCATATCATTAACATAAAGCAGAAGGATGATGATACTACTACCTGCACGTTTAACAAAAAGAGCAGTGTCAGTATAACATGAATGAAATCCCAATTGTAACATGATAGCATTAAATCTATCATACCAAGCCTAATAAGCTTGTTTAAGGCCATATAAAGCTTTTAATAATCGAAGAGTTTGACCTTGGTTAACACTAATTCTCGGCGGAGGGTCTATATATACTTCTTCATTCAATTGACCATTAAGAAAGACATTTTTAACATCTAATTGAAATATAAGCCATTCCTTAGATGATGCTACAACAATTTGTCATGCGAGCCACGGGGGCAAAAGTCTCCTCATAATCAATGTCATATTCTTGTGAGTATCCCTTAGCAACTAATCTAGCTTTATAATGTTCTAGGGAGCCATCACTTTTTGTTTTGACTTTGTAAACCCACCGACATCCTATAGCTTTTTTATTTGGAGGAAGTTGAATTATTTTCCAAGTTTTAGCCTTATTTAAAGTATCTAGTTCAACTTTCATTGTTTCAACCCAATGAGGAATATTTTTTGCTTGATTATAATGGGAAGGTTCATAGTAAGAATGCAAGGCTATTAGACAAGCTCTATAGTTAGGTGAGAGAGTTTCATAAGAGACAAACCTATTAGGTGGAATTGATTCTCTAGAAGATCGCCTAAGGGAGGTTTCTTCTAGGGGTTCATTAAGCCGCAAGAATTTTTCTAAAGCACTAATAGGTTGTGCTTGCTCATGCCCGAGTGTATACTTAGAGATTGTCACCATTAGTTGGTGATACCTCAATATCATGAGAATCATTATTATGAGTATTTTCTAAACATTCTGGATGACTTAAAGAGTCATCATTTGAATCTTCTAAAAGATCATTGATAAACATATAATCAATTTCATTTGTTTTTTCCAATATTTCAAAACCATTTTCATCTTCTAGAAAAGTCACATCTTTGGAAACAAATAACTTATTGTTTTTATAGTCAAAACATGTATAACCCTTTTGATTTTCACCATATCCTAAAAATACACATTCAATTGCTTTTGGTGACAATTTATCTATTTTATGTAAACGAACAAAGCATTTACACCCAAAAATACGAAGACGATTGTAATCGGGTGTTATATTGAAAAGCTTTTCATAAAGAGAGATATTGTTCAATTTTGAAGATGACATTCTATTGATTAAATAGGTAGAGGTTAACACGGCTTTGGCCCAAAAATTTTTAGGAACATTTTTAGAAATGAGTAATGATCTAGTGGTTTCTAAAATATGTCTATGTTTTCTTTCCGCTAGACCGTTTTGTTGAGGAGTTCTTGGGCATGATTTTTGATGACAAATGTCATGTTGCTTAAATATGATTGAAACTCATTTGATAAGTATTCTCCACCTGAATCGGATCTAAGAGTGGATATGTGGCTTTGAAATTGATTTTGAACTTTTGCATGAAATTCTTTGAAAAAGTTAAAAACTTTTGATTTAAGTTTAAGAAAATAGATCCATACATACCTAGTATAATCATCAATAAAGGTAACATAATATGAATAACCACCTTTAGATAGAACCGGAGATGGTCCCCATACATCCGAATACATCAATTCAAAAGGTCTTATTGACACAAAGGTTCTTATAGGAAAAGGAATAATCTTCATTTTTCCAAAAATGCAATCTTTGCAATTGATATCTTTTTCTTTACAAAACTTGTTTCCAAAAGGAAAAAGATACATTTTAGAGTAACTTGGATGTCCAAGCCTTTTATGCCAAGTTTCAATATTTTTATCTTAGACATAAGTACAAAAAGAGGTATTAGGAAGCGTTAAGTAATCCATAAAATAAAGATCTCCCTTCCTATGGCCTTGCCCAATCCGCTTCCCAGACCGGAGATTCTGCACAAAGCACTCTTGAGATGAGAAATATATTTCACATCCATGGTCGGCAATTTGGGAAACGGAAAAAATGTTAAGATTTAGTTTAGGAACTATTCTTACTTTTGGAACAAGGAAATTTTGAATATTTTTAGAATCAAGAGTTCCAATACCATTTATTTTGAGAAAAGTTTCATCGGCCGTAAAGACACAAGATATTTTTGAATTGGTGCTCACGTTGGTTAATGCATTTTCATGAGGAGTCATATGAAAAGAGGCTCCTGAATCTAAGATCCAAGAGTACGTACCGGGAGGTGATGATGAGGCAATGGCGGCACCAGAGGTGGAAGAAGTGGCCTTTAGAATTTGTTGGAGAGCCATGGAAATTTGACCAAGAGTATCCTTGAGATCTTCGTTTTTGCCTTTATCTTCTTTGGTGGAGGATTCCTCAACGGAAGCCACCTTTGGCTTGAATGTCCCATTTAGCTTTGGGCAAATCGGTTTAATATGTCCCGGCTCATAACAATGAAGACATATAATCATTTTTCTTCCACCACTCTCTTGCTTACCAAAATGAGGTGGCTTGTATGTTTTAACATGATTGCTGGGTTTAGATACGACAAGAACTTCATCTATGCTTTTACTCATGCTATGCCTAGTCTCTTCTTGAGTGATTTCGGCAATAGCCTCCTCTAAATGAGGAAACGTAGATCTATGGAGGAGTGAGGATCTAACTTGTTCAAATTCGGGACGAAGCCCAAATAAAAATTGAAACAATCTATCTTATTCCATTTGCTTTTGTCTGAGTTCCACATCCTCCGTAGCCACCCATTTAGGTTCTAAAAGAGGCAATTCATCCCACAAAGGATTTAGAGCACTATAGTAGTCTTGTATACTAATGTCACCCTGTTTTGTGGTTCTCACTTTTTTTTGCAAGAAGTAAGCTCTTGCAAGATCCTTTCGGGTATATATACCCTTCATAAAAAACCAAGCTTCATTTGCCCGACGGAATTTTGCAATATTTGCACATACCTTAAGTTCAACGTTATTCATAAACCATGCTAGGATTTTTGCATGGTTACTCTCCCAATCTTCCATTTGGTGATGATAAACTTCAATGGCCTTGAGACGAGCATCACCTTCAAGCGCTTTCTCTTGATCTTCTTCCATCTTTGTGAGCTTAAGTTGGGGTGTAACGCCCCAAAATTTTAACCCAGATTTTTCCAGGATTATTATTTTTTTTTCTTCTTTTTAAACCAACAAATGATTCTAGGGTTAAGCATTTCAGAACGATACAGGATGGTAAAAGCAAACCACGCCATTTATTTTTTTATTTCAATAATAATAGAATTCAAATAGAGTTTATCACATCATCAGTCTTAAAACAAAAATTTCAATCAAAAAGCAATTAGGACCGCCAGGGAACAAATAAATCCAGTCATGGTCAGCGCCTCATCCTGCTTCGCCCATGGACTACTCTGTGCCTGAAAATGATAAAAATTATAGGAATTAGACTACCACGTCTAAGTAGGAAAACTGTAATTATTCTTGCAAGTAGATCATGTGTCAGGTGTGATGTGGGTGTTGTGTTGGAATTTCAGTCTAAACATAAACACATAGGGAATTCGATGCAATAGCAATAATAGACATATATCTGAATAAAAGGTAGATTATGTAACAGTTATGCTTAAGCACAAAAAGCATTTTATTCAACTACAACAATTAAACAAGGTATTAAGCAATTAAAGCAGAACTTACACTAACATGAATAACATCTATATAACAACCATAATATGAATTCAATTAACTAATATATGTACAGTTTAGGATGTTGTTTTATCATAAGCACCGAATATAAAGCATGATGAAAAAGTAAACAGTTGTCTCTTTAATGACTCCAACACAGTGATACCTAACTGTTCTAGTTAATGTTTATCTTTTCTTATCCCGCGGGTACACACGGGCCAAGGCAACCATCACAGAAGAGAACGTTCAGGGGTATATTATTCAAGGTTGTTTTATTAACCCGAACATTCTAACTGTGACTGAAATCCCAAGGGAGCGGCCAGTGACCGAGAGAAACTCCCAAAGGCCAAAACCAAAACAGGATGCATCCCTAACTTCTGCAGAAGTACATAGAACTACCACCTAGGACCAATTGGTAGTCTGGGTCCCCCAACTCCGAGGACTGGGGACCAACGAGTCACTTTAGCTCGAAACCAAAATTATGTCCCCGGAGTTTTGTACCACTTACCCTCTCCAAGGTAAACCTGAATCTGAGTGAGTAAATCTTTTCATTTAGTTAACCCTTCAGGGTGTAGGGGCATTTTCCCAAACCCCGATACTATTACTGTAGTAGATTCCCAACCTTAGTCATTTTTTTTCAAGTGTATGAATCAACCCCATCATTTTCCATATTATTTTCATAAACTCACTCAGAGTGCTCCGATGCCTTTAAACCGTTCAAGCACAAAAATTAATATTAAATTTTCTTACCAATATAATTGAATCAAATCACGTACCTACATTAGGTACCTAACCCGTATCGCCCATTGAGTAGGGTCTCCCAAACAACCCCACCACTACTAAAAAGGGATAACCTCGACTTACTTAATCATTTACCCATTTAGGTTACCACTAGATTATTTCCTTTTTATTCACAATGCTCCAAGGAAAAGAAATTCCCCTACTCGGAGTATGGGCAATATACAATGTCACTACCTAACATTTATTTGGTATGTCTTACTCATTTTCTACGTGAAGAGATCAAGGAATTATCTTAAGAATTCAAACTATCATTGGTGTACAACTGCTACTCTAAGGTAGAAATTGGAATGTAAGAGAACTTGCAGTTTTATGTGGAATCTAATAACAAGGACTGTAAGACCCATTCAGCTTATTTCAGTAATACAAACACAAGAAAGTTCGTGCACAAGAGAAGTGACAACTAGGTATTTTTCAGCTAGCATACTGAAATACTAAAATCCAACATACCAAAACATAACCTTTTTATGTGTATCACAATACAGGCCGAAAATAATAAAACTGTAAGCCCATTCCACCTATCTCAATTATACATCACAGGAAATTCAAGGTACTAGATCACCCAATCATTACAAGGTATATATATATATTTTTTTTGAATAATTAAGTATAGTATAGCATGTTGGGTTACGCAATAGACCAGTAAATCCAACTAGACACTGTTCAGCCATATTAATTTGAGTATCATTTAACATTACAGTTCACTAGATTACAGTATGTACAATAGCTATCGGTTCAGCCAATTACAGTACTAAGTATAGCACAACATGTTGAGTTACACAAGAAACCAATAAATCCATCTAGACACTGTTCAGCCATATTAAATTAAGTATCATTTAACATTTCAACTCATTAATTACAGTATGTTGTATTATGCTGAACATAAACAACAAAAAAACAACTAACAGCTAAACATTCCTCCATGGTGGGAATCAAGATAACTCGGCTGGACCCAAAAACAAAAGTAGCTAGTTGTTAGGTTCTCCCACAAGTTAGATTAGTAAAATCAATAACCCTACACATATCCATACACACAGTAGTAAGACATTAATGCTACCCGTACAGAAACTATTAATTTAAGGCATGTTGTATTCATTATTCAAGTATACAAAATGATTGCAGCTATGATTCAACGCAATATCAGATCCTAATTTGACACAGTCATGCACATTTTCAGACTTGGAAGGATTGAAGAAAAACCCACAGACCAAGGTCAAGAAAAACCTAGTTCAAACTAGGGTTTTTTGATAAAAAAGGAGATAGATTTTTCCATCTAACTTTCGGTCAATGTATCTAATCCGAGAATGAAGCAAAACACCCAATCGGTAAGAAAAACCCAGTTTCCCCCAATCTCCGATCTTATTGACTGTCCGGCAACCAAAACCCCCCTTAAATCAGTCGTTTTAGGTTTTTGACAACCCACACCCCACCCAATCCATGATCGACTTGAAGAAAAATTAGAGAAACCCTACCATTTTCCGGTGAAGTTGTTGCGGCAGCTACGAGAGGGGTCGGTTGGCCTGGACAGCACCGCCACCGGAGAGGTCGGTTGCGTCTCCTGACACGGCTTCAAACAGCAGGCCCGAGCTCGGGGGAGGGGAATCCGAGGGTTAGAGAGAGAAGAGAGAGAAAGGGGATGGCGAGAGAGAGAGGAAAGAGGGTTCGGGGTCCCTCCTTTGTAGGTGGGTGGCCTCCCGAAAAGGAAGGAGCTCCTCCTCCTCCCGGCGGCTGCGGTGTGCTCCCCCACCTCCCATCTCCTTATGTGTTAGGGTTCGGCTGAACCCTAACACCCGATATCTCAGGGGAGAGGGTTTTCCCCTCTCAAATTTTTTTTATCGGGCAACCCATATCGGGTTGCCCCCTTATTAACCCCTCTTTTAATTTAACAGGGTGTGGGTCGGATCTGGGTCCGACCCACGACCTGCGATGCCGGATCCGATTGCGGTTTGGATCCGGGTCGCGTGAATAGCAGTGGATCCAGGAGTTGGATCCACTTGAGTCCAACAATGGTTTTTAAAAAAAAATATTATTATTACTTATTTATTTATATAGTATTACTAAAATACTCAAATATGCACATTTTTCTTTTGGATCCAATAACGGATCCCAGGCCCAAATCCACATAATTCTTTAAGTTTTAGTGTAAAATTTGTGGTTGTTACATGGGGTTCCGGAATGGTTCCCATTACATAACCCCAAAGCTTCTTGCCTTTGAGATTATTCTCTATTGCGGATGCCCACATTATGTAATTTTTCCCATTAAGCTTGAATGATAGGTCGATCTTGACTTCCATTGCTACAAAATGAAGATGTGAAATAGAACGGAAGTAGAGAGAGACAAGATTTCACCTTAGAGAATCGTATGGCTCTTGTAGACAGGGGCAGCCACCTGTGGAGAGAGAGAGAGAGAGAGAGAGAGAGAGAGAGAGAGAGAGAGAGAGAGAGAGAGAGAGAGAGAGACGGCTGCACAGAAAACTCAATCACTTAAACTTGATTAGGGCTTCTCTCTATATTAAATAGAGAGAGGCAAAAAAGAGAAATTACATCTAAATCCTTATAAGAGTAAAAATCAAAAAGACTCTAATATACGAGTACTTAACATAAAACCACCTATTACTTAACATAAAACCACCTATTCTCAACACTCCCCCTCAAGCTGGAGCATAGATATCAATCATGCTCAGCTTGTCACAACATTTGGAGAAATTTGGCCTAGCAAGAGGCTTTGTAAACATATCTGCAACTTGGTCTTCCGACTTTAGGTATTTTGTAGTGATATGCCCAGCTTGAATCATATCTCTTACATAGTGACAATCAACCTCAATGTGCTTTGTTCCCTCATGAAAGACAGGATTGTTTGCTATATATGTTGCCGCTTTGTTATCACACATCATGGTCATTGGAGAGGAAACCTTCACCTGAAGATCATGAAGAACAGTGCGAACCCATATCAATTCAGCAGCTGTTTGGGCCATAGCCCGATATTCTGATTCTGCACTTGACCTGGAAACCACATTTTGTTTCTTACTTCTCCATGAAATCAAGTTGTCTCCCAAAAACACACAGAATCCTGTGGTAGACTTTCTATCTACTACAGATCCAGCATAGTCAGCATCAGAATAGGCTACTATCTCCAGAGTTCCACCTTTCCTGAACAATAACCCCTTTCCAGGAGAAGATTTTAGATATCTGAGAATCATTATGGCTGCATTCCAGTGTACCTCAGTTGGTTTATCCATAAACTGGCTAACTTTGCTTACTGCTAAAGCAATATCTGGTCTGGTAACAGTTACATATAATAACTTTCCTACTAGGGAGCGATAGCTTTTGCTATCAACTGGCTTTGACCCTTCTTCAAACAATTGAACTTTATGGTCCATGGGAATATTTGCTGGTTTAGCTCCCAACATGCCCGTTTCATTTAATAAGTCAAGAACATACTTCCGTTGAGACAAAACCATCCCTTCACGGCTTCTAGCGACTTCTATACCCAGAAAATACCTGAGTGACCCAAGGTCTTTTGTAACAAAGTGTTTTTAAAGATGAGCCTTTGTGGCTTCAATAGCTTTCACATCATCTCCTGTAAGAATGATGTCATCCACATATACCACCATAACAACTATGCCAGAACTAGTTTTCTTTATAAAAAGTGTATGATCTGCTGCTGATCTATTAAAGCCAAATCTGGACATCACGTCAAACAACTTTTGAAACCATGCACGAGGACTTTGTTTCAAGCCATAAATCGCCTTTCTCAATCTGCACACCTTCTGACACTCCCCCTCAACCTCGAAACCTGGAGGTTGTTGCATGTAAACGGTCTCAGATAGATCCCCATATAGAAATGCATTTTTCACATCTAATTGACACAAGTTCCAACCATGCTGAACAGCTACTGAGAGAACAAGACGGATGGTACCCATCCGTGCAACAGGAGAAAAAGTTTCAAAGAAGTCAATTCCATATGTCTGAGTATACCCTTTCGCGACTAATCTGGCCTTGTACCTTTCAATAGAACCATCAGATTTGTACTTTATTGTATATACCCATTTACATCCAACAATGTCAGCATCTGCTGAAGAATCAACTAGATCCCAGGTATGCTGAGATACTAAAGCTGTCATTTCTTCTTGCATAGCCAACTTCCAACGAGTATCAAGTTTTGCCTGTTGATAGTTCAGAGGAATAGTTTCAGCAGATAAGGCTGAGATAAACGACTTCATCTGATGTCCAATTCTGGCATGGGAGACAAAGTGAGATATGGGATATAAGGTACATTGTCTTGTCCCCTTTCGTAGAGCAATAGGCCTGTTATCATCATCCTGAAGATCACAATTGTCAGTAGAACTTACCTTAGGAGAAGAAGAAGATGAAGGCTCTTGCGGAAGTGGGGCTCTACGCACATATACCAATGGTGGATTATTAAATCTGGAAGAGGATGAAGTTTGGTTTGGTAATGAGGGCACAAATTCCAAAGGAAAAGGAGGTATAGGTAATGGAAAAGACTCAGTTGGACCAACCTGCAACGGGGAACCGGAAATGGAGTAATATGGAGAGGATTCCAGGAAAGATACATCCGCACTGACATACTCTCGGCGAGAAGTAGGATCATAACATCGATAGCCCTTTTGATTTTTGGGATAACCGATAAATATGCATTTTGTAGCTTGAGCAGCTAATTTATCACGGTCAGGGCGAAGTTTGTGCACAAAACAAACACATCCAAATATTTTTGGTGATAAAGGAAAAAGTGGAGCATTAGGTTTGAGGATATGTAATGGAATTTGATCACCCACAGAAGACGAAGGCATGCGGTTGATCAGATAGCAAGCAGTGGTAATCGCATCACCCCAGTATAACGCAGGAACATTAGATTGAATCATAATGGTCCTGGCAACATCAAGGAGGTGCCGATGTTTTCGCTCAGCCACCCCATTTTGTTGAGATGAATAGGCACAAAAAGTTTGTGGTTGGATGCCATGATCTTGGTAAAATTGTAACAGACCTTTTGATTTAAACTCGAGAGCATTATCAGTGCGAACAATCTTGACAATAGATTCAAACTGAGTTTTTATTTCAAGAATTAGGGATTTGATAAGACTTGGAACTTCAGATCGTTCTTTTATTAAAAAAACCCATGATAACTTAGAGAAATCATCAACAATAACAAGATAATAACGACACTGAGTCCTAGTAGGAATCTTACTAGGACCCCATACATCTGCATGAAGAAGTTCAAACAATTTATTACTAGACTGACTCTGACTAGAAGGGAACGAACTTCGATGATGCTTGCCCAACTGACATGCTTCACACTGAAATGATGTGGTGGAAGGAATCTGAGGAAAGACCGACCGAAGTTTTGACAATGAAGGATGACCAAGACGACGATGCCACTGAACAGGACTGAGTGAATGTTCCACTGCAGCATTAACATAACCCATTGGATGATGTAAGTAGTAAATTCCATTTTCTTCATAGCCTCCACCAATCTTCTTCCCCGTCAGCAAATCCTGAAAATGACAACCCATTTGATCAAAAATCACTCTACATTTTTTTTCTTTTATAAGGCAACTAATAGAGAGTAAACTTTGAGGAAAGTTTGGGGCATGAAGAACATTATTCAACTGTAATGAGGAGGATATAAAAATATTTCCCTGACCAGCAACCGGGGAGGAGCTCCCATCGGCTAAGGAGACTCCAAGCTGAGCCTTAACATCCTTAAGATCTGAAAAAACATGTGAATTTCCACACAAATGTCTGGAAGCACCAGAGTCAATAACCCACTTACTATCAGTCGGATGAAGATGATTTCCGGTTGAATATGCAACACCAGCTACAGGAGGTCGAAGAGCTATCAGCTCATCATATTCTGCAAGACTAAGGGTGATACTGCTTTCATTTTCAGCGATATTCTCTTGTACATTTGTTGCCTCGAGAGTAGTCACATTTGCTTTAGGAGTATATGACTTTGATGAAGAAGATGTTGGCCGACCATGCTTATCCCAGCAACGATCTTCTAAATGTCCAGATTTTCCACAGAATGTACATTGAAGCTTTCCTCTGCCTCCCATACCACGTCCACGTCCTCGTCCTCTGATATTCTGAATATTTCCACGCCCATAACTAGATGGGACAACAAGAGCAGATGACTGAGTTATAGGCTGAGACTGTGGCAGAGAGATCGCAAGTCTACTCAGACGATTATAAGCATCAGCAAGAGTGGGAACATCTGATCCAGTCAACATTTGAACTTTTGCAACAGAAAAATCTGAAGAAAGCCCTGTAAGAAAACGAGCAACCATGGTTTGTTCTTGATGATCCTTTTGCTTCGAGCAACAAAGAGGCCTGTGAGCATTAAGTCTTTCAAACGCAGCTTTGACAGAAGCATAATACTGGGCTAAGGTCTGATTTCCCTGTTGTAAATTATATATTTCTTGTTCGACTTGCAGGATACGACTCACATTCGTTTCTTGTGAGTATGTATCACGAAGATTGTCCCACATCAGTTTTGTTGAATTATAGTAGATCAATCCATTTGCAATATGGGGTTCAACACTATTCATGATCCATGACATAACTATGTCATTATCTTCATCCCAAGTAACATATTTTCCCAACTTTTCAGTGGGTTCGCCTTCCAACAAAATGTGTTTTCGACGATGTCCAGATATCGACATCATAAAAGTTCTGGACCATCGGGCATAGTTGGTTTCATTCAACCTAACGGAAGAGCCATATGAGAAGGGGTTGGCAAAAGCCTTATACTCCCCAATCTGTTCCATTTTCGAATCATATTTCGAACTTTCAGCCATACTGTTCTCTAGAACAACAAGTATTTAAGTAGAGTTTTCCACCACTATAAGGAAGCAACCCTGCTGTTTCCACAAAACAGTCCACAACCAGCAGGTAATCACTCCTGTTGCTTCCACGACAAATGTATAGCTGAAACTAATACAGCACGAAACACAACTCACCCCAGCAGGGAGTTAAGACCATTGCTGCACCCAAACACACCACGACCAACAATACTATTCAGTTGCAAAGCATACGAATACGACAACTGCTGTTTCCAAAACATATAGAGCATAACTGACAATCAGTCTTCAAACAATTAAATAGATCAATCATATCTCGATGGCACACAACAAAAAAAAATCAGAATCACGGTAGTCACGCAATCAGCACAGAAAAATATGACACTCTCGGCTGGCACGCAATATCACAAACACTTGCTGCGTGGCAGGAACAGTCCGGAACAGCCAACAACTCTCGGCTGCGATACAGCAGCACAGAAGCCTGCTGCGTTACCCAAATAGCAGCACGTCAATCACAGCATGCACGCATCAACAGGAACTCATCATGCTCCAGAAAATCACGCCAGGCGATAAAAAAAAAAAAAAACAGATAAAATCTGTTTACAGCTCCAGGAGATCACGGCAGATCTGGGTAAGATCCATCCTTAGATCTGACGACAGATCTGGGTGACATCCCAGATCTGTTATCAGATCTTCCCACTAGTGCAACATCAAACCTGATATAATTTTTTTCGCAGTCTGAAATTTTTTTTTTCGTTGGTGACGATCAGTCCTCTTCGAAATCACGCTCCCGAGATCGCAAGCTTTGATACCATGTAGACAGGGGCAGCCACCTGGAGAGAGAGAGAGAGAGAGAGAGAGAGATGGCTGCACAGAAAACTCAATCACTTAAACTTGATTAGGGCTTCTCTCTATATTAAATAGAGAGAGGCAAAAAAGAGAAATTACATCTAAATCCTTATAAGAGTAAAAATAAAAAAGACTCTAATATAAGAGTACTTAACATAAAACCACCTATTACTTAACATAAAACCACCTATTCTCAACAGCTCTGATACCATGTAATAAAGTATGCGGACAAATTCAAGAATACCAATGCATTCACTATGTCCAACACCGGACAAAAGAAACAAGCATAAGAGAGGAAATCCACTAAGGGATATACGAAAGGCCTTACAACAAGGCTACACGCATAAAATAAATACCCCTTTTATTGGAGAGGAGCTCTCTAAGAAGCAATACAAGATACAAGGGGGTTCCTCCTATTTATAAGCCAAGGGAGACTAAAGGGGGCTCCCAATAGAGTCGTTGGGAGCCCCCAACGACTCCATTGTGGGGCCCCTTTAGTATCCCAAATAAAAGTTCTAAAAAATAAAAAACAGAAAAATAAAAAGAAACAAAACAAGTACCCCTATCGGGTACATGTGAAAAGACCATAATACCCCTATCGGGTATTATGATGAATACATCTATATATATTTATATATATATATATATGTATTATTACATATGTTTTAACAATATATATATATATATATATATATATATATATATATATATATATATATATGTGTGTGTGTGTGTGTGTGTGTGTGTGTGTGTGTGTGGACACACTTTAACACCAGATACCATGTATGTTTGTTTCAATTTGTTATTTGATTGCTTGCATGTTACAAAAAAAAAATTCTCATACCACATTTAATAGTTATTAGTAGAAACTGTTTTTCTCTCTCTCCCGCATGTAGATTCCCTTTGTCAGATTTTCTGTATGGTCCATCTCATTTTCCTAAACTGATCCATAAGATGGATTCATCTCTGATGGCATCCTTAATACAAAAACAAATGTTTCAGCACTTAATTCCTGTCTGACTTTACGAATGCTTTCATTTTTGCTTTCTTAGGTATGGGTTCCAAGGTATTTGCTTTCCCTTTAAAAACACCATTGACATTAAATGCATTAAGTGAAGTCTCTGTCATTCTAATGCTATGCCCACTACTATGAATGAGAAATGAAATATGCCTTTTCCAATTACTTGGAATCTCGATGTCCTGGTATAACATCAGCTCTCAAAAGATTTATACATCCCTATCATGAAGTGCAAGCATGATAATTCCTAATATGAACAGAAAGCATAGTGTTGTTTGTTAATAGTATGTGGATATTGATGAATGTCTCAAGTTTCCTACGCTGTTGTCAATTCCTCTGGCTAATATGACTATATGACTTTAAATTTTGTATTATCCAGGAAATGTACTTGATCCAGCAAAATGCACTGAAATGAGCTTAGAGGAGAAGCGGCAACTAGTATATGAGATCTCACAGTGGTCAGAAGGTGCACCTGACCTTCTTCAATCCTGGACACGTCGAGATCTCCTACAACTCATTTGTGCAGAAATGGGCAAGGAGAGGAAATACACAGGCATAACAAAGACTAAAATGATTGAGCATCTTCTCAGACTAGTCTCTGAGAAGAAAGCAGGAAAATGTACTGCTGATAAACTTTCCATATCCCCACCCTCACCAGATAGCAGTCCAAGCAGCTCCAAAAGACGAAAAAAAAAGGATCATCCACTACAACCGCCTGTTGATTCAAGTAACACATCAATGAGTAATGATAAGCCAGAAAATGTCAATGTCATTCTGTGTCAGAATTTAGTATGCAGAGCTAATATGAAGCCAGATGATGCCTTTTGTAAGAGGTGTTCTTGTTGTATTTGTCACCGTTACGATGACAACAAGGACCCTAGTCTTTGGTTGGTTTGCGGTTCTGATACCCCTACTCAGGATGGTTTTTGTGGGGTGTCTTATCATCTTGAATGTGCCTTTAAGCATGACAAGGCAGGCATTTCTAAGAATGGGCGGTATCCCAGATTGGATGGGAGTTTCTACTGTGTATCATGTGGAAAAGTGAATGGTCTCCTCGGGTAATGAGCTGATCCTTTTATTCATAATCCCTTGGCTATTGGCGTGTTCTGTTGGAAAATGTTCTACAATAATTTTCTGCATAAAGCTGTTGTTTTACTACTTGATTCTTAGTATTATATCTAGTTCTTAGGCATGATAGGTGTCTATGTTCTTGCTGTTAAAATAGGTTATATATGATTATATATATAATCATATATATACAGTTAGTTTTTTGTATTGCTCTTGAAGGGCATTTTGGTCTTTTTTATAATGTAATAGTGCTGTTCACTAGGAACAGTTTTTTTAGTTTTATGTAAATGGGGCATGGGCTCTATGGTCAAAAGGCCATAGAGTCGTTGGGACTCCCCAACGGTCACATACTCCCAATGACTCAATCTATTTGGGACTTCCCAATAGAGCCCAAGCCATCTCTTAGTTGTATTGGGGTTGATCCCCTCCCTTATATCTTAATGCTTTCTTAAGCGTTTTCATTCAATAAAGACTTTATTCTTTACTTTTGTGTTTTGTTATAAGACTCTTTGAAGTCATTGTATGCATTTTTGTGCTTGTATTGTGCATTTGTGCCTTTGTATTGTCCATTCTTGGACTTGTGTATGTGCTTATGCACTTTTTGTTGTAATTTTGCATGCTTCGTTACATGGTGCTCTGGGTCTTGTGGAAAGTGACCATCAAGTGTTCGTGATTGTGGGAAAGCATCATCAAGTGTTCGTGTGCTTGTGGTGACTAAAGTGGACGTGTTCTTTCACATTCTTTTCTTTCTCTCTTTCTCTCTTCTACCACTCAAAATGGAGCATAAACAAAAAATTGATCTATCTTTTAGCTAAATAGTGTGGGCATCTGCGATAGAAATTAACCTAAAAAAAAAGCTTTGGGGATATGTGATGGACACTATACCAGAACCTCAACTCAAGCTCACCAAACTGAAGGAGATCAATAAAAGGCTTTAGAAGGAGATGCTTGAATGAAAGCTATTCAAGATCATCAATCTAAGGTGGAAGATTAGGAAAGTAACCATGAAAAAAATCTTGTATGGTTTATGAATAATGTTGAACTTAAAATATGTGCCAACATTGCAAAATTTCGTAAAGCCAATGAAACATGGTTCTTTATTAAGGGTATGTATACCAAAAAATATCTTACAAGACAATTTTTCTTGCAAGAGAAAATATGAACCATCAAACAAGGGGACATGAATGTCTGCGATTATTTTAGTGCACTTGGACCTCTATGGGATGAGTTGGCACTTCTTGAACCCAAATGGGTTGCTAATGAAGAAAACAAATGGAAAAATAATACTTTTTCTAATTTTTACATGGGTTTCGGCCCGAATTTGAACAAGTTAGATCTTTCTTCTCTATAGATCTAAACTTCCTTTAGAAGATGTGGTTGCCAAAATATGCCAAGAAGAAACTCATCTTGGTATAATTAAAGGAGGAGATGAAGTATTGGCGGTTTCTAAACTCGACAATCATGTGAAGACTTATAAGCCTTTACACTTTGGGAGGTAAAATAACTATAATAGAAATAATAGCTATAATGATGGCTATAAGAAAACTATTTGTCATCATTGTCATGAACTGGGACACATAAGACCTAATTGTCCCAAGCTCAATGACACCTCCAAAAACAAGGTGGATTCCGTTAAAGAATCCACACCGAAGAGAGAAGAAACAATTAAAAGAGGAGACACTTTTTCTCTTTCTCAACTATCGAAGACACTTTAACAATTACTCAAATCTTCATCAACTTCGGTTGCCGCTATAGCCTTATCCTCTCCTCTAAGTATGTGTTCTTGGATTCTTGATTCGTCAGCCTCCTTTTATATGACATTGCATGAGAATATCTTATTTGATTTTTTGTACTGCCGATGGAACATCTTTGCAAGTTAAAATATTGCAACCTTAAACTCTTCTCAAAAAAATTGTGTTTCAAAAGTTAGGGTGGTTCCAAAGTTAAATTTAAATCTTTTTCGAGTTTCTCAAATCTCTGATCTGGGAAGCAGATTGAGCAAGGCCTTAAGAGAGGGAGATCTCTACTTTATGTATTTTTTAAATCTTTCTTTGAAATCCTTTGTAACTATGCCCAAGATAAAGATATTGAAACTTGGCATAAGACTTAGACATCCAAGTTATTCAAAGATGTATCTTTTTCCTTTTGAGAAAAAAAATTGTAATGAAAAAGATTTAATTTGCAAATATTGTATTTTTGGCAAAATGAAATATATCTATTTTCTTAATAGAATGTCTCTAAAAGGCCTTTTGAATTAGTATATTCAGATGTGTGGGGACTTTCTCTGGTCATATCAAAAGGAGGTTATTCATATTATATTACATTTATTGATGACTTTACTAGATATGTGTAGATCTACTTCCTTAATTTCAAATCCGATGTATTCTCTTTCTTTAAAGAATTTCATATGATTGTCAAAAAACAATTTAAAAAAGATATCTTCATTCTTAGATTCGACTTGGGTGGTGAATACTTATCCAATAAATTTCAAAACTATTTAAAACAAAATGAAATTTGTCATAAAAACTCTTGTCCTAGAACCTCGAAACAAAATGGACTAACTAAAAGAAAATATAGGCATATTATGAAAACCGTTATGACCCTACCTATCTCTAAAGATATTTCAAAAAGTTTTCAGGCCGAGGCCGTTCTAACATCAACCTATTTGATAAATAGAATGCCCTCTTCATTTTTACAAAATGTTTCTCCATATGAAAAATTATCCGAAAGAACATCCGATTTTAAGAGATTATGTGTGTTTGGTTGTAAGTGTTTTGTTCTCTTACATAAAAAAGATAAATTATCTACCAAAGCCTTTGAATGTGCCTTCCTTGGTTATGGAGAAAACCAAAAAGGCTATAGATGTTTTGACTTTAAGAATAACAAACTTTATGTCTCTAAGGATGTGACCTTCTTAGAGAAAGAAAGTGGACTTGAGAAAATTAAAGAGAAAGAGAAAATTGATTGCACCTTCTTGTTTGTCCTCTTGCCACACGAAGAACTTACTTCTTGTGATGTTTCTTTAAATAATAATGAAGAAAATGAATCATCATTAAGAAATGATGATATCATTGATAGACCCATACAAGTTTATACCCGGCATGAACAAAAAATCTTTCAAGTGCTTTAGAAAATTATTCAGTAACTCTTCTATAGAAGAAATCCCACTTATAAGATCCAATCGTGCCTCTGTCCTACCAAGTAGGTTTGTATCTTATGATATTTTATCACCAAACTATAGAGCATGCTTAATAGCTTTTCACTCCTACTATGAACCCACACACTATAACGAAGCCAAAAATCCTCCACAATGGGTTGAAGCCATGAATATAGAACTAGATGCCCTAAAAAATGCTAAGACTTGGAAAGTAGCTTCATTACCACTAGGAAAGAAAGTTATAGGATGCAAATGAGTTTTTAAGGTTAAAACCAAGAGTGATGGGTCCCTAGAAAGGTATAAAGCTAGGTTAGTGGCCAAGGGATATTCCTAAGAATATGGAATTGACTATGAAGAAACCTTTACTCCATTAGCTAGGATGACTATTGCTAGGACCCTCATACTCATTTCATCAATTCAAAAATAACCCATATAAACTTGATGTTAAAAATGTATTTATCAATGGTGAATTAAATGATGAGGTTTATATGGATCCTCCGCTAGGATTTGGTATTGAAAAAGGTAAACCTTTTAGACTTAAAAAGGCCTTGTATGATCTTAAATAGGTTGTTAAGGCCTAGTATGATAGATTTAATAATGTAATTACTCATCTGAACTTCTATTCTTGCTATACTGACACTGCTCGTTTTGTCAAAAGTACAGGTTCTAAGGTTGTTATTATTTTACTGTACATAGATGACATGATTATAACTAGAAGTGACAAACAAGGAGTTACTAATATTAAGAATGTTTTAAAAGAAAATTTTGATATGTCTGATTTGGGTTTTCTAAGATATTTCTTAGGTATTGAAGTTGTTTACTTTCCTAGAGGGTATATTCTTGTTAAATTATATACTTAAATTTATATATTTAAGTATATAATTCTGTTGTATAACCAAAATACCCAATAGGGGTATTTTGGTAATATCACTATGTATTTTACTTTTAAATATTTTTTCTTTTCTTTTTTTTTCCTTTTTCCTTTTTTATTTTTTCCTTTTATTTATTAGTTTTGGACCACATAAAGGGGCCCCACCTTCTAGTCGTTGGGGCCCCAAACGATCATAAATATGACCGTTTGGGGCTCCCAACGGCTAGAAGGGAGCCCCTCTATGTGGTCCCTTGGGTCCTCCCTTCTCTATAAATTGAGGGCTCCTCCCTCATTCATGTATGGCCTTTATCCTCTCCTTTTCTCTCTTTCAATAAATTTATTTTTTCCTTTGAAGGCTTTTCACCCCTTAGTGGGTTATTTGCACTTGTATTGTGCTTGTGTTCTCTTTTGCACATTGTGTGCTTGTGTTGTTGGCTTCCTTGCTTCTCCTCTATTCGCATGTTGGTGCTTCCGCATCTTTCATTGCATGGTATTAGAGCAAGGTTGGTGATCTTGCATTCTTGTTGAAGCCTTTGGGAAGCGTGCCTCTTAACTTATTTGAAGAACGGTATCCTCTTTGGTATCTATGGAGTCCGAATCAAAGGTAGAGCTCTCTTTTAAGCTCAATGGATCCAATTATCTCATGTGGGCTTCCGCTATGGAGAATCACTTAAGAGGTAAGAAACTTTGGGGTTTTGTTATGGGAACCTCTCCCGAACCTTCTCTTAATCTCACTGAAATGGAAGGGGATGTTGAAAAAACTTTGGATGGTGATGAGCGCATCAAGCCAATCAATGATCACCAATCCAAATTAGAGGATTGGGAAAGTAACCATGCCAAAATTTTGGCATGGTTCATGAACAATGTTGATCTAAAGAATTGTGCCAATATTGCAAAATTTAGAAGAGCCAATGAGGCATGGTTCTTTCTTAAGGGTATGTATACCCAAAAGGACCTTGTTAGGCAATTCTTTTGTCAAGAAAAAATTAGATCTACCAAACAAGGGGACATGAGTGTCCGGGATTATTTTAGTGCTCTTACTCCTCTTTGGGATGAGCTTGCCCTCCTTGAACCTAAATGGGTGGCTCCGAAAGATATTGAATTAAGAAGGGAACAAGTTGAAAAAGAGCATTTTTTTCCAATTCATCCATGGCCTTAGACCGGAGTTTGAGCAAGTTCGGACATTTCTTCTTCATTGTAGCAAAGCTCTACCTATTGAAGATGCTCTTGCGGAAATATGCCATGCCGAAACTCGTCTTGGCATTTCCCTAAAGAATGATGATGTATTGGCCGTTACTAGGCCCGAAAATAATGTTAAAACCTATAGACCTCCTCATTTTGGAAAGAACAATAGAAGATGTATCATATGTCACTTTTGTAATGAACCGGGGCACATTAAGCCTGTTTGTCCCAAGCTTAAAGCTAAGGTTGCCGTCGTTGAAGAAAATGCTTCAAAAAGAGAGGAAGATGGAGGTGATATTAAAGTAGCTCTCAATCAAATCTCCAAAGTTCTCCAACACCTTCTAAAAAATTCATCTTCCTCTACCTTGGGTGCCGCAGTTGCCTGCTCTTCATCACCCCCAGGTATGTGGATTCTTGACTCTGACACATCTTTTCATATGACATCTCATAAAAATACTTTATCAAATGTGTTTACCGACCCCATACCTTCATATGTTTCAACGGCTGATGGGACATCTTTAAAAATTGATTGTATTGGGACACTTGATTTTAATCAAAATTTTATTTCAAAAGAGTTCCAAAAATCAATCTAAATCTTCTCTCAGTTTCTCAAATTGCCGATCACGGTTGCCAAGTCTCTTTCTCACCCAAAGGTAGCATCGTGCAGGATCTCCAGTCAGAGAAGTTGATTGGACGCGGCCATAGAAGGGGTGATCTTTACTACATGGATTTTTTGTTTCTTCCAACCAAGTCATTTTGTAATTTTGTAAATGCTAAAAGTATTGATATTTGACATAAGAGACTTGGCCACCTTAATTTTCTAAAGATGTCTCTCTTTCCTTTTTTAAGCAATTCTTGTAAAAACAATCACATGTCTTGTAAGGATTGTATCTTTGGAAAATCTAAAGCTATTCTCTTTCCTCAAAGAAATTTTGTCTCCACTAGGCCATTTGAATTAATTCATTCTAATGTATGGGGTCCTTCTCCGGTTGTATTCAAAGGAGTTTTTTCATATTATGTTCTGTTTATTGATGATTTTTCTAGATTCACATGGATCTATTTCTTAAGTAAGAAATCTGAAGTTTTCTCATTTTTTAGAGAATTTCATGCAATGATAAAAAATCAATTCTTAGGTAACTTGTCCATCCTTAGATCCGACTCAGGAGGCGAATTTATGTCAAATGAATTTCAAAATTACTTAAAAGAAAATGAGATTTGTCATTAACGTTCTTGTCCAAACACCCCGCAACAAAACGGTCTTGCGGAAAGAAAACATAGGCACATAATTGAAACGACTAGAACCTTGTTGATTTCAAAAAACATCCCAAAATCTTTTTGGGCTGAGGCGGTTCTAACTTCCGTGTATTTAATTAATCGAACTCCCTCATCTTCTCTAAAGAATCTTTCTCCATTTGAAAAGATTTACAACATAACTCCTGATTACCAAAGGCTAAGGATTTTTTGGTGTAAATGTTTTGTCTTAACTCGCAAAAATGATAAACTTTCTCCAAGGGCGATTGAATGTATATTTTTAGGGTATGGTGAAAAACAAAAAAGTTATAGGTGCTTTGATGTAACAAATAACAAATTGTATATCTCAAAGGATGTTACCTTCTTAGAAGATGAAAATGGATTTTCACACAAATCAAATGAAAAGGTTGATCACTCTTTCCTGTTTGATTTATTACCGCGTGATAATAGTTCTGAAGAAATTTTTAATGAACAACAGTAAATATATATAGATGATTTGGGTTCTGAACAACAAGATAATGTAAATGAACCTATATCTAGGCAAATTCAAGTTTATTCCAGAAGAGAAGGGGCAAATCCTCCTTGTGCTCTTGAGAGATACTCTCAAAATAACACAATGGAAGAATCATCTCAAAGAAGGTCAAGTCGTGTCATTAGAGCACCAAATAGATTTGTATCCTATGAATCTTTTTCACCAAATTTTAGGGCATGCTTATTAGCTTTGCATTCCTTTAATGAACTGACTCATTATCATGAAGCTAAACAATATGATCATTGGGTTAAGGCTATGGAACTTGAACTAGATGCTCTTAAAAGGGGCCAAACATGGGAAATTGTTGATTTTCATAACGGGAAGAAACCCATCGGATGTAGATGGGTTTTTAAAGTTAAAACCAAAAGTGATGGGTCTTCGAAAATATATAAGGCCTGATTGGTTGCAAAAAGATTTGCTCAAGAATACGGGGTAGATTATGATAAAACATCTGCCTCTGTTGCTAGAATGACTAGTGTTCGAGCTCTTATTGTTGTTGTTTCTATTAAGAAATGAAACATTTTTCAAATTGATATGAAAAATGCATTCTTAAATGGTGATCTTAACGAAGACATTTATATGGAACCTCCTCTAGGTATGAATATAAATGGAAAAGTCTTAAAATTAAAAAAGGCATTATATGGTCTAAAACAAGCTCCTAAAGCTTGGTATGACAAATTTAGCAATGTCTTGATTAATTTGGGTTTTATATCTTGTTATACTGACATTGCTCTCTTTGTCAAGAAAACATGTGATCTTATAATCATTCTTCTTCTGTATGTTAATGACATGATCATCACAGGGAATGATAAAAAGAGAATAGATGAGGTTAAATTCGTTCTAAAGGAAACTTTTGATATGTCTGACTTGGGTTATCTGAGATATTTTTTAGGTATTGAAGTGACGTATTCTCCTCATGGATATATCTTGTCGCAAATGAAATTGGCAGTTGATATTTGCACCAAGTCAAGGATTTCAGATGCCAAAACTGTCGAGACCCCAGAAGTTATAAATGCAAAACTCAGACTTGAAGATGGTGTTCTCCTTGAAGATCCTATGCCTTATCGCCAACTGATTGGCTCTCTCACCTACCTATCCATCACCCGTTCGGATATAGCTCATGCGGTTCATGCTGCAAGCCAGTTTCAGCATGCTCCTACTGTAATGAAATATGCGGAAGAATCCAAGAATGCTAAAGCATTCACTATGTCCCACACGGACAAATGCAACAAGCATAAGAGAGGAAATCCACTAAGGGATATATGAAAGGCCTTATAAAAAGGCTACACATGAAAAATAATATCACTATTATTGAAGAGGAGCTCTCAAGAGCAATAGCACATACATGGGGGGTTCCCCCTATTTATAAGAAAAGGAGACCAAAGGGGCTCCCAATAGAGTCGTTGGGAGCCCCCAACAGTCACATATGTGACCGTTGGGGGCCCCAACGACTCCATTGTGGGGCCCCTTTTCGGTATCCAAAAAATACATTTTTAAAAATAAAAAGAAAAATAAAAAACAGTAAAATAAGAGAAACAAAATAAGTACCCCTATGGGGTACTTTGTGAAATGACCATAATACCCCTATCGGGTATTATGGTATTATTACATATGTTTTAACACCCCCCCTCAAACTTTACGGGGGAATGACCGAAAGTTTGCCAAGAAGGAACAAGAAGCGAGGAGCAGGCAGGGCTTTGGTAAAGAAATCTGCAAGTTGATATTCTGAAGTGACATATGGCAGTGTAACTGTCCCACGAAGATATTCATCACGTACATAATGACAGTCCATCTCAATATGTTTAGTCCTTTCATGAAAGGTGTGGTTGCTGGCAATATAGATGACACTTTTGTTGTCGCAACAAAGCTTCGAAGCACCAGTAATTTCGACTCCCATATCTTGAAGAAGACTTCGAAGCCACACAAGCTCCATTGTAGTGGTTGTCATAGCCCTGTATTCTGCTTCAGTAGAAGACAATGAGACTTTCTGCTGTTTCTTGCACCTCCAAGCAATTAGCGAATCTCCTAGGAACACACAAAAGCCAGTAGTTGAGATTCGATCATTTGGGTTTCCTTCCCAGTCAGCATCAATATAAGCTAGTAAATCTAAGGAAGAGATTGAGGATAGGAATAGCCCTTTAGTCAAAGTATTTTTAATATATCGAATGATCCGGAGCACAGCACTCATATGCACAGATGTAGGAGCATGCTGAAATTGGCTTGCAGAGTGCACAGCATGAGCAATATCGAGCCTGGTGATAGTCAGATAGGTGAGGGAGCCTATGAGTTGCCTGTAGGGCGTAGGATCATCCAGCAGAACTCCATCCTCCAGTCGTAGTTTAACATTGATAACCTCGGGAGTCTCCACCTTTTTATCATCTGAAATCCCAGATTTGGAACATATGTCTGCAACAAGCTTCATCTGTGACAATATATACCCTCGAGGAGAGTATGCAACTTCTATACCAAGAAAGTACCTGAGAAAACCCAGATCAGACATATCAAAATTATGTTTTAACATATTTTTAACTTTAAGAATACCACTTTCATCATTGCCAGTGATGATCATATCATCAACATAAAGCAGAAGGATGATGATACTATTACCTGCATGTTTAACAAAAAGAGCAGTGTCAGTATAACATGAGCGAAATCCCAATTGTAACATGATAGCACTAAATCTATCATACCAAGCCTTAGGGGCTTGTTTAAGACCATATAAAGCTTTTAATAACCGAAGGGTTTGACCTTGGTTAACACTGATTCCCGGCGGAGGGTCCATATATACTTCTTCATTCAACTGACCATTAAGAAAGGCATTTTTAACATCTAATTGGAATATAGGCCATTTCTTAGATGATGCTACCGCAATTAAAGTTCTAACGCTTGTCATGCGAGCCACGGGAGCAAAAGTCTCCTCATAATCGATGCCATATTCTTGTGAGTATCCCTTAGCAACTAATCTAGCTTTATAACGCTCTAGGGAACCATCACTTTTTGTTTTGACTTTGTAGACCCATCGACATCCTATAGCTTTCTTATTTGGAGGAAGGTGAACTATTTCCCAAGTTTTAGCTTTATTTAAAGCATCTAGTTCAACTTTCATTGCTTCAACCCAATGAGGTATACTTTTTGCTTGATTATAATGGGAGGGTTCATAGTAAGAATGCAAGGCTATTAGACAAGCTCTATATTTAGGTGAAAGAGTTTCATATGAGACAAACCTATTAGGTGAAATTGATTCTCTAGAAGAACGCCTAAGGGAGGTTTCTTCTAGGGGTTCATTAAGCCGCAAGAATTTTTCTAAAGCACTAATAGGTTGGGCTTCCTCACGCCGAGTGTATACTTGGAGATTGTCACCATTAGTTGGTGATACATCATTATCATGAGAATCATGAGTATTTTCTAAAACTTCCGGATGACTCAAAGAGTCATCATTTGAATCTTCTAAAAGATCATTGATAAACATATAATCAATTTCATTTGATTTTTCCAATATGTCAAATCCATTTTCATCTTCTACAAAGGTTACATCTTTGGAGACAAATAACTTATTGTTTTTATGATCAAAGCATCTATAGTCTTTTTGATTTTCACCATATCCTAAAAATACACATTCTATTGCTTTAGGTGACAATTTATCTCTTTTATGTATAATAACAAAGCATTTACACCCAAAAATCCGAAGACGATTGTAGTCGGGTGTCATATTAAAAAGTTTTTCATAAGGAGAGATATTATTCAATTTTGAAGATGGCATCCTATTGATTAAATAGGTGGAGGTTAACACGGCTTCGGCCCAAAAATTTTTAGGAATATTTTTAGAAATGAGTAAGGATCTAGTGGTTTCCAAAATATGCCTATGTTTTCTTTCCGCTAGACCGTTTTGTTGAGGAGTTCTTGGGCAAGATTTTTGATGACAAATGCCATGTTGTTTTAGATATGATTGAAAATCATTTGATAAGTACTCTCCACCCGAATCGGATCTAAGAATGGATATTTGACTTTGAAATTGATTTTGAATTTTTGCATGGAATTCTTTAAAGAAGTTAAAAACTTCCGATTTAAAGTTAAGAAAATAAATCCATACATATCTAGTATAATCATCAATAAAAGTAACATAATATGAATAACCACCTTTAGATAGAACCGGAGATGGCCCCCAAACATCGGAATGCACCAATTCAAAAGGTCTTGTTGTTACAAAGGATCTAATAGGAAAAGGAGTAGACTTCATTTTGCCAAAAATGCAATCTTTGCAATTGATATCTTTTTCTTTACAAAACTTGTGTCCAAAAGGAAAAATATACATTTTAGAGTAACTTGGATGTCCAAGCCTTTTATGCCAAGTTTCAATATTTTTGTCTTGGACATAAGTACAAAATGAGGTATTTGGAAGCATTAAATTATCCATAAAATAAAGGTCTCCCTTCCTATGGCCTTGCCCAATCCGCTTCCCGGACCGGAGATCCTGCACAAAGCACTCTTGAGATGAGAAAGATATTTCACATCCATGGTCGGCAATTTGGGAAACGGAAAAAATGTTAAGATTTAGTTTAGGAACTATTCTTACTTTTGGAACAAGGAAATTTTGAATATTTTTAGAATCAAGAGTTCCAATACCATTTATTTTGAGAAAAGTTCCATCGGCCGTAGAGACACGACATTTTTGAATTGGTGTGCACATTGGTTAATGCATTTTCATGAGGGGTCATGTGAAAAGAAGCTCCGGAATCTAAAATCCAAGAGTACGTACCGGGAGGTGATAATGAGGCAATTGCGGCACCGGAGGTAGAAGAAGTAGCCTTTAGAATTTGTTGGAGAGCCAAGGAAATTTGTCCAAGAGTATCTTTGAGATCCCCGTTCTTGCCGTCATCTTCTTTGGTGGATGATTCTTCAACGGAAGCCACCTTTGGCTTGAATGCTCCATTTAGCTTTGGGCAAACGGGTTTAATATGTCCCGGCTCATAACAATGATGACATATAATCATTTTTCTCCCACCACTCCCTTGCTTACCAAAATGAGGTGGTTTGTATGTTTTGACATGATTGTCGGGTTTAGATACGGCAAGAACTTCATCAATGCTTTTACCCATATTATGCCTAGTCTCTTCTTGAGTAATCTCGGCAATAGCCTCTTCTAAGGGAGGAAACGTGGATCTATGGAGGAGTGAGGATCTAACTTGTTCAAATTCGGGACGAAGCCCAAATAAAAATTGAAACAATCTATCTTGTTCCATTTGTTTTTGTCTTAGTACCACATCCTCCATAGATACCCATTTAGGCTCTAAAAGAGCCAATTCATCCCACAAAGGATTTAGAGCACTATAATAGTCTTGTATGCTCATGTCACCTTGTTTTGTGGTTCTCACTTTTTCTTGCAAAAAATAAACTCTTACAAGATCCTTTTGGGTAAACATACCCTTCATAAAAAACCAAGTTGCCCGGCAGAATTTTGCAATATTTGCACATACCTTAAGTTCAACATTATTCATAAACCATGCTAGGATTTTTGCATGGTTACTCTCCCAATCTTCCATTTGATGATGATAGTCTTCAATAGCCTTGAGACGAGCATCGCCTTCAAGTGCTTTCTCTTGATCTTCTTCCATCTTTGTGAGCTTAAGTTGGGGTTCCGGAATGGTCCCCATTACATAACCCCAAAGCTTCTTCCCTTTGAGATTATTCTCCATTGCGGATGCCCACATCATATAATTTTTCCCATTGAGCTTGAATGATAGATCGATCTTGACTTCCATTGCTACAAAATGGAGGTGAGAGAGAAAAAAAAGTAGAGAGATACACGATTTTACCTTAGAAGATCGTATGGCTCTGATACCATGTAATGAAATATGCGGAAGAATCCAAGAATGCTAAAGCATTCACTATGTCTCACACGGACAAATGCAACAAGCATAAGAGAGGAAATCCACTAAGGGATATACGAAAGGCCTTATAAAAAGGCTACACACATGAAAAATAATATCACTATTATTGAAGAGGAGCTCTCAAGAGCAATAGCACATACATGGGGGGTTCCCCCTATTTATAAGAAAAGGAGACCAAAGGGGCTCCCAATAGAGTCGTTGGGAGCCCCCAACGGTCACATATGTGACCGTTGGGGGCCCCAACGGTCACATATGTGACCGTTGGGGGCCCCAACGACTCCATTGTGGGGCCCCTTTTCGGTATCCAAAAAATACATTTTTAAAAATAAAAAGAAAAATAAAAAACAGTAAAATAAGAGAAACAAAATAAGTACCCCTATGGGGTACTTTGTGAAATGACCATAATACCCCTATCGGGTATTATGGTATTATTACATATGTTTTAACACCTACTTCTGTACATATGGTGGTTGTGATGTGGATTGTGCGCTACATCAAGAACACCATCTCTAAAAGGTTTTTCTTATCCTCTTCTTCATCTCTTGACTTAATTGCTTATACTGATGTAGATTGGGGAGAAAATCCCAATGATCGAATCTCAGTCACTGGTTTTTATGTTTTCTTAGAGGAATCACTTATCTCTTGGCGGTGTAAGAAGCAACAAAAAGTTTTTCTCTCTTCTACTAAAGCCGAATATCGGGCGATCGCAATGACTACTATGAAAATAGTATGGATTAGAAGTCTCCTCCGTGACATGGACATTTTCATTTCTACTCCTACCAAGATGTGTTGTGACAACAAAAGTGCCATTTATATTGCTAGCAACCACACTTTTCACGAGCATACAAAGCATATTGAGATGGATTGTCGCTATGTTCGAGACGAATACCTCAAAGAGAACATTTCATTGCCATATATTACTTATGAGTTTCAATTAGCAGACTTCTTCACCAAAGCTCTACCAGCTCCAAGATTTATGTTCCTTCTTGACAAACTTTCTGTCTTCTCCCCGTAAAGTTTGAGGGGGGGGGTGTTAAATTATATACTTAAATATATATATTTAAATATATAATTCTGTTGTATAACCAAAACACCCGATAGGGGTATTTTGGTAATATCACTATGTATTTTACTTTTAAATATTTTTTCTTTTCTTCTTTTTTCCTTTTTCCTTGTTTATTTTTTCCTTTTATTTATTAGTTTTGGACCACATAAAGGGGGCCCACCTTCTAGTCGTTGGGGCCCTAAACGGTCATAAATATGACCGTTTGGGGCTCCCAACGGCTAGAAGGGAGCCCCTCTATGTGGTCCCTTGGGTCCTCCCTTCTCTATAAATTGAGGGCTCCTCCCTCATTCATGTATGGCTTTTAGCCTCTCCTTTTCTCTCTTTCAATAAAGTTATTTTTGCCTTTGAAGGCTTTTCACCCCTTAGTGGGTTATTTGCACTTGTATTGTGCTTGTGTTCTCTTTTGCACATTGTGTGCTTGTGTTGTTGGCTTCCTTGCTTCTCCTCTATTCGCATGTTGGTGCTTCCGCGTCTTTCATTACAATTCTTTCTATTTGTGTTAAGTCAGGTATTTCAGATGATAAAAAAATGGAGACACCTGAAGTGATAAATACAAAATTAAGGCTTGAAGATGAGACTCTTCTTGAAGATCAACACTTTTTCAACAACTAATCGGGTCGCTCACCTATTTATCTATCATCAGGCCAGACATAGCTCGTGCTATTCATTCTGCCAGTCAGTTTCAGCATGCTCCTACCACAGGACATAGGAGTGTTGCGTTAAGAATTGTTAAATATATAAAGAATACCTTAATTAAAGGACTTTTTTTATCCCCATCTTTTGATTTACTTGCTTATACTGATGCAAATTTGGGAGGAAATCCCAATGATAGAATCTCAGCTACTGGTTTATGCGTTTTCTTAGGAGATTCATTAATTGCGTGGAGATGCAAAAAGCAGTAAAATGTATCATTGTCATCAACAAAAGTTGAATATAGAGCTATGACAACAACAACAACAATGGAGCTCGTATGGTTACGTAATCTTCTCAAAAATATAAGAGTTGGCATATCCAAACCTTCGAAGATGTGTTACGATAATAAAAGCACAATTTACATTGCCAGCAACCACACCTTCCATGAATATACTAAATATATTGAGATGAATTGTTGCTATGTTCATGATGAATTCTTAGAGGAACTATATTGAGTTTTTATATGTCACATTAGAATATCAGCTTGCAGATTTTTTACCATGGCTCTGGCTACTCCTGACTTCTTGTTTCTTCTCAACAAACTTTCGGTGAACACCATAAGTTTGAGGAGGGGTGTTAAAATAGGTTATATATGATTATATATAATCATATATATATATATATAATTAGTTTTTTTGTATTGCCCTTAAGGGATGTTGAAAATAGGTGGTTTTATTTCAACAATCAAAGATTTAAGAATGACAGGGCCTTGAGACCGATCTTTCAACAAGAACACCCATGATAACCTTGAGAAGTCATCAACAATGACCAAATAATAATGACACTGAGACCTACTAGGAATCCTACTCGAACCCCATACATTGACATGAAGAAGATCAAACAATCTTTGACTCGATGGACTTTGACTAGAGGGAAAAGAGCTTCGGCAATGTTTTCCCAATTGACATGTTTCGCATTGAAAAGAAACTGAGAGAGGTATATGAGGAATGACTCGATGAAGTTTTGCCACTTGAAGATGACCCAGACGATGATGCCATAACAAAGGACTCGAGGAAGACGTAACAGCAGAATAGACAGAACCCACTGGTTGATGTAGATAATACACACCACCTTCCTCATAGCCGCCACCGATCCTCTTCCCTGTAAGCAAGTCCTGAAAAGTGCAACCCATAGGATCAAAAATTACCCTACAATTCACCTCTTTTGTCATTCTACTGACAGATAATAGATTCTATGGAAAAGAAGGAGCATGAAGAACATTTGACAGTTGAAGGGTAGGGGAAATAGACATGTTTCCCTGCCCTACAATTGGAGAAGAACTGCCATCAGCAAGGACTACCCCTTTTTGATCGGTTACAGGATTTAAACTTAAAAAGTTACTCGAATTTCCGCACAAGTGTTTGGATGCTCCAGAATCAATGATCCACTTACCACCTTGGCCAGATAGGCCATCACCTGCCAAGCACGCAACCTTAGCAACATAAGACTTCGAAGAGGATGAGCATAAAGCAAGAAGCTTGTTATATTCAGTCCGGCTAAGAGTTATATAATCATTGGAGCAATCCGCATCAGATTTAACCACTTGAGTCATAAAGAAAAGAATGAGTTAAAAAACGAACAGGTCCTCAAATTGATGACACTAATTTGTCTCCACCACGACAAAAAAAACTCCACACTATGCAGGTCCACAAAAAAAAAACTATTACTCTGCTTCACTATGTCTGCGCAACATCCATACCACTCACCAGATCAGGAACCCATGGATTCATCACGACTTGTAGATCCGATCTTCTAGAGACGATATGTCCAAAAGGAAGTCCCGAAATCACCTTCACGCAATCAACCTTTCACGATCTTTGCCTTCACACGTTCCCAAGAATGTACAATAGCAATAGCATAGTTCAAGACTACTCCCACGATCCACTAAATAATCGGATCTGAAATCAGTCAGATCTGATTCTTTCTCCCCCTTTTTTTTTCCGGCACCCAATATGTAGATCAACAACTGAGTTTGATCTTCACCACGACACACAGATCAGCAACTGCCCTTTTTTGTTTTCGACACCCACAAACGACACAGGGAATTACAATCAGACCTGATTTCAACACAGCAGAGACTCACGCTTGCTGCTTCCACGACATGAGCACAACCGAAACTAACATGTTTCTTTCTCAAAAAAAAATCACTACAGCATGGTTGGTAGGAGCTGTCAATGTAGTCTCCTTGTGGTGATACATAGCAGGTTCAAAACTCAGTGGTATGTTGAATAAAAACTGGTGAGGGTCTGCCTAACTTAGCTTTAAAAAAAATCACGACAAAAAAAATCACGACCCAGCAGGTAATCACGACAGGTGCTGAAATCACGACAAAAGCTGAACTTACGACATCTGTAAGTCATGGCAGTTGCTGCTGAAATCATATAGATAGATGTTGTAACTCACGACAGCATGAGAAAAAAAAATTCACAACCCAGCAGAAATCACGGTAGATGCTGAAATCATGACAGATGAAGAAGGAAGATCATTTC
Source organism: Nuphar pumila (assembly GCF_984573655.1). NCBI lineage: Eukaryota > Viridiplantae > Streptophyta > Magnoliopsida > Nymphaeales > Nymphaeaceae > Nuphar > Nuphar pumila. The sequence goes on from NC_143253.1 coordinate 130,668,891, forward strand.
TTCAAGGGACACGATACAAAATCACGACAGCAGCATATACAATCTGTTATAAGCTGCCAAACCCAAAAATCACGGCATGGCTCAAGGGTTACGGCTGCCAGATCTGAAGCCACACTTCCACGATGCTCCCTTAGATCTGATGACACATCTTAAAAGAAAACAGACCTGATTTGAATATATAAATTTTTTTTTCCGAAGGTGTAGATCAACCGTAGATTGTTCACGATCGATCACGCTCCCACGATCGACTGCTCTGATACCATGTTGAAGGATGGATGAGAAGTACCGAACCTTGGGTAGAGAGAGAGAGAGAGAGAGAGAGAGAGAGAGAGAGAGAGAGAGAGAGAGAGAGACGGCTGCACAGAAAGTAAACTTCGTATTCCATTAGGGCAGCTACTCTCTATGTTAAATAGAGATAAGCCAAAAAGAAGAAATTACATCTAAGTCCATTATTTAATAAAATTTCAAATAACCTCTAATTTAATAAGGCTTAAACTTAAAGCCACCTATTCTCAACAATTTTGGTCTTTTTCATAATGTAACTATAAACAGTTTTTTTTGTCATTATGTAAATAGGGCATGGGCTCTATGGTCAAAAGACCATAGAGTCGTTGGGGACCCAACAGTCACATTTGTGACCGTTGGGGGCTCCCAATGACTCTATTGGGGACTTCTCAATAGAGCCCAAGCCCTCTCTTAGTTGTATAAACAGGGCTGACCCCCTCCCTTGTATCTTAATGTTTTCTTAAGCATTTCCATTCAATAAGGACTTCATTCGTTACTTTTGTGTTTTGTTCCAAGACTCTTTGAAGTCATTGTATGCACTTTTGTGCTTGTATTGTGTGGTCGTGCCTTTGTATTGTCCATTCTTGGACTTGTGTATGTGCTTATGCACTTTGTGTTGTAATTCCGCATACTTCATTACACTTGCTTCATTATTTGATTGGCAAATTGCCAGTTTTAAAGGTTGACATACCTCTGCGCTTAAAACTAATTTGGAGAAATTAGGAGTTGGTTGGTTTTTGCTGAATTTGTTTAGCTTTCTCTTTGGAAGGTTGCACTCGGTGTTGTCTAAATTGATACTCACTAGATTGACTTTTATTTTACCAAATCACAAGCTGATTTTGCTCTACAGATATTATTACCTTAGATTTGTTTTTATTGTGTACAACCAAACGGTCTGTGGGTGATGTTTGTGACTGTTACATGACCTAAGCTGACTGGTCCTCGTTGAAAATCTTGTCTTCCATAATTTTTAGCTGCTCAAATTGTCTGAACTCAAGTACATAAGAAGGCAATTTCTTTTGTCTTGATGCAGTGTAATTATAACTTAGATATATTGGTAATGGTATGTGTTCCCTACCGGAAGAAGCTTCTTACCACATGATATTGTTATCTCTATTAGGTGAGGCATTAGGTCAGTTGGTCTTGGAAATCTTGTAAAGGGTAATACTTAAATTTAACGTATGGATTGTGGGCATGGTTGATAAAAAAAAGAGAGGCAACATTCGCCAAATAGTCCAAAAACACAACTTAAATAGAAGTGAGAATTTAAGGCAATTAGAGGGGTATTCACCATCACATGGGAATTTGTGTTAATGATGGATATTTAACTGAATGATTGTTGAACATAATTTCATTTGGAAGTAAAACAAGGCAATAAGGCCTAGCATATTATTTCACGTGTCCCCTTTTTCAACCTTTCATTTAGAGATTTCAAGTCCAATATCTAGTGATTGGTTGCATATTCAACTGAAGAAGTTACAATGTCTCCAGGTTTCTTCACTTGAAATGAACAGCAAACTATGCTTCCTTTTTTCAATTCATAGAGCCTGATGTTAGAAAAAGTAATCTAAAAAATGATAATGGATTTTTGTCAAACAAATATGAACGAGTTCAAAGATCCGTGAAGTAACTACACTGGGAGCAAAACAAGCAGTAACAACAAAAGAATAATATTGCTAGGTCTTCCTGGAACTTGTAAAAGCTAAAGGATTCCTTTTCATTGATAAAAGAGGGATATCATCTGGAGTTCCACAAACCAAAGAATTTCCATTAAAAGTTAAATGTGGTTCTGGAGGTCAAATCTAAGGGCATGATTCTTGTTTTAGATAAAGTTTATAGAATGCAGAAAATGTTACCGTATAGCTACCCAAAAAGAAGGCAGTAACAGTGTTTTATTTCTGTTTATTCAAGTTGTTATTGTCTTCATTTCTGAGCTTAAGAGGAAAAAAAAGAGGAAATGGAACCTTTCTTATTTGATATTGGACCCAGATTTGGAGATGAATGGGAAGACTAGATCAAATCCTAGTTTGGTTAGCTATTTGCCTTTATAAGATTCAATTTTACACGAAGTTAGGTTTCAGATGTTTGGAATATATATATATATATATATATATATATATATATATAGAGAGAGAGAGAGAGAGAGATCTATGCATGAGGCTGTAGTTTCATGTTTTTTTGAATCTGACAATAAATCAATAGATCTAATAAAGCTAGCCTATATAGGGTAGGGGGAGGGGCCCAGGGTGGGATCCAGGTGTTGTTCTTATGTTTCTAAGGGTGTGAAAAGAATAAGAAATGTGTACATTTTTTGGGGGATTTCTTACACCATTAACATATTTTTTATTGAAGCATTTTTCCTTCTGATCTTTCTAATTTCTGCACAAACAAACTGTCAAAAGACTGGAAACAGATTTTCCAAAAGAACCAAATGAATGGAAGCGTGAAAACTGTGAATGCACATCAGGTTGTTAAACATGTCTGTTTCCTTTTAGATCATATAGTGGACTATATTCAGACAATGCATCTCAATCTTTAGCATAGTTGGCAAACCCGGCGAGTTGACTCGGGAATCGCCCGAGTCGACCCGGATCAGACACCAACTAGGTCACCGATTCAGGAGCACCGATCCTGGCGATCCACACACCTCTTATGTATCTTTTATCATGCATTTCATGATTTTAGTGCATAATGCTCATAAAAGTAATTTTTATAAAGAAACATATATTTTTAAATCATAATTATCAACAATTATATATAGTTGAATACTTATATAGCTTAGTCATTGATGTCATGTGCTAAATTAAGTAATTATACAGTTTGGAGTTTGATTTTTTCCATATCTTAACACTAAAAAGGCATAGTCCTAACTCGTCTGAGTTACTGAGTCAACCCGTTGACTCACGAGTCAAGGGTCATGCGATCCAGATGCGAGTCACGAGTTTGCCAACTATGATCTTTAGTGCCCTTTTTGTCTACAGATGTTGGCGGAAACAACTAGTAATTGCAAAGGATGCTAGAAGAGTGGATGTATTATGCTATCGAATTTCTCTATGCCAAAGGATTCTGAAAGGAACTGAAAGATATAAGGAGCTTAATGAAATTGTTAATGTGGCTGCAAAGAAACTGAAGGATGAGGTCGGGCCTCTCCACCAAGTATCCTTGAAGATGGCCCGGGGGATAGTCAATAGACTCTCTTGTGGTGCTGAAGTTCAGAAGCTCTGCTCTTTTGCCATAGAGGCTGTTGATTCCATGCTGCAAGCAGGTTTTGAGCAACCATCGAGTGATCCAAACCTCCCAGGTATGTGGGATTTGGCATCTTCTTCAAAACTTTTCATTACTTCATTTTATGTGCTTCAATGATCACAATTGTGAGATCAATCTTCTATTATGTCCCAGCAAAAACAACAGTTCCTCCTTTCCTTGTCCATTTTGAAGATGTCTCACCAACAACAATCGTGGTGATGTTAGAACTTGAAGATAAGAAGTCATCAGATGAAATCACTGGCTGCAGATTATGGTACCGGTGTGTCACTGCTACCGCCTATCCAGAAGCACCCTTGTGTATTTTCCTGGAGAATGAAACAAAATTCACAGTCTCAGACCTGGATCCTTCAACAGAATATGTTTTTAAAGTTGCTCCATTCAGTAATTCTAGAGAGCTTGGGGAATCTGATGCTAGGTGGACAACTAGAGAAACTTCTGTTGGCGGTAACGGTATGGCAACCAGTCATAGCACTGATAGGATTGATAAAGTAGACTCTGGTTCCACCCTGGAAGAGGAAAATGTGACTGGTGAACATGCTTCCATCATCCAGGCAGAATCACAGAGGGACTCCACCAACTCGAGCGATGACAATCAAGCTTCAAAACTTCCTAAAACCGGCCACGAAACTGACTCCAAGGTTCGCTCATTGGATGAAATTAGTGACAATGATGGGTGTGATACACTCATGGCAATGGAGGTTGTACCTCTCATGTGCTCAAATGCCGCACCCCCAGACACTCCATGCAAACCCGACACTGCTAAAGAATTGCCAAAATCTGACAAGCAAATCGCTGAGGGACAGTATGAGCATTGTGTCAAGGTGATCAGGTGGTTAGAATGTGAAGGGCATGTCGATAAGGAGTTCCGAGTCAAGTTCTTAACGTGGTTCAGCTTGAAAGCTAGCATGCAGGAGAGGAGGGTGGTGAACGTGTTTGTAGATACATTGATTGATGATCCACCAAGCTTAGCTGGGCAACTCATTGATGCATTCTTAGATAGGATTTGCAGCAAAAGCCCACCAGTCACTCGAAATGGTTTCTGTACTGGATCTTGGCATTGACAATGGAGTTTAACTGCTTTGATCATATGCCAGACATTGATGCCATGCCTAAATTCTCACCCTCTCTCTCAGATGATTGTTCTTTGATCCAAATGTAATTGTTCAATTCTTAAGGATGCTGATGTTAGCGGAAAAGGCATATCAGCAGAAATGATTCATCTGTGGTTTGCAGATTACGCAAATGAACAGTAATTGAATGTTATATTTTGAAGTGAATCTGTTGTTTATTGTGGTTTAATTCATGATATTTGTATTTAGTCTCTGAGCTCTTTTCTTGTACCATGGCGGGTAACCCCCTTTGAATAGGTACACAGTATGTTGTAGTAGATGATTTGAAGACAATACGGGTTACAAAACGGGCTGCTGCCTGCATAGTGGTGGTTCTGCACTTTATATTCTGTTTGCGAGCCTTGCATTGAGGTGGAAAGTGGAAACAGTGTTTTTTGGGGGGATAATCCAAGGGACCCCCCTCCCCAATCACTGACTGCACATTTACTGGCCTCCAGTTGGTAAAACCCTTGAGGTCTCCCTTGCCCACTGGGGGGTATACCCAGCTTCGACCTTGTAGCAACGGATGCCACCTACTACCAGATGAGCAGAGCCCTTGTGAGCAAGTCGCAGTAGTGTTAGCCAAAATGTGGTGTTGAGGATGGAGTTGCTAAAAACATCCTCGTGTGATTGGTGTAGAAAATGTGGTGTTAGGCTCAAGAGCAGGCAACTCAGTTCTTAGATTTTCAGCCGACGTGTTTTGTTTGTCCATAGATAGCAATTGGAAGGATCACCCACCAGACTGGCATCCTTCTCAAGAGATTGTAAATCTCTATTTTTCATGTACAACTATTTTTTGAAATGAAGACTGTTAGCGGTCAGCCTAACCCCAGCTTGCTTATCAAAAAAGAGCTGGTGTTGGGGCTGCTAACTCCAATTCCAGTGCAGTTTTTTTTTTCAATAGGCAAGCTAGGGTTAGGCGGATCCCAACCAGTTTATTAAGAATCAAATCAAGGAGGGTATTCCCCTGTTTGGGGTTCCAATTTGGGGGGTGATCTTTCCAGCTTTTGATCATCCCCGCTGTGGCAAGATTGGCCAGGAAAAAAATGGAACTGTAACTCCCTGTCTGTACACAAAAAACGATCAAAATTAAACAAAAATAAGGAGAAATCCCTGGGGAGATCATCTCTCCTCCCCCTTCCTTCCAACCACAACCAGACTTTGCCCACAAGATCGAACCTGTTGGATTCCAAAATCACCTTTGATTCTGTTGGGATTTTTTGCAGGATGTCTGCCCAGCCACACCATTCTTTTTCCAGCAGTTTTTTTCCTTCAAGAAACAACATGCCTCCTCGATATGCCCTCGGGAGTCTCTAATTCAGAATCCAAAATACCATCTATGGATAAACAAGCCTTAGATGTTCACCTTAACCGAACCTTTCTTTGGAGGGTCCCATTCATCAAGTCTCCTCCATCTCTAAGTGACAAGGTGTTCTTGGTTGAACAGAATCTGGGATATCTTCTCCCAGATGGCCATGATGACCTCATGGCCTAGACGGTCCCAACTGGTTTCCTCCCCTTCGAATGTAATCCGGTTCCTAATTGACCAGATTTTCCAAATTAACATTTAAGAAGAAACTTCTCAGTTCACTTGAATACTCTTTTCCTTGAACCTTTTTGAGAACCAAATTATAGCACTAGGGATACAACCTTTCCCATGCACTGATGCACCCCAAAAAGATTTCCTACTTGGTGTCACACTTTCTTAACTGGAGGACAACTCAAGAACATGTGCTCGGTTGTTTCCTCTGTGTTTAACATAACATACATCTGCTTGGGAATTGAGACCCCAAACTTTGTAACCTATCATGGGTGAGTTTTTCGTCGGTTGCCCATCGTGGGGTCATAGCTGCCTTGCGGAGGGATTTCTTGTGCCATACTTGTTTGTACCTGTGGTCTACCTGACAATTATGTCTGATAACCTCCCAAACTGATTTAGAAGACATTTCCTAGAAAGTTATTCAGTTGTGGATCCCTACATTTTGAAAACAAAAAAAGAGGGTTTTATCTCAAAAAAAGTTTGAATTCGAAAATTTGATCCATATAAGATGATAGAGTTGTGGAGTCTGCTCTCCAAGTTGTGCGTCATTCCTTTTTCGCCGAACAGGGATCAGCTCTACCAAGAACTCGAAATCTTCAACGCCAAGCTTTTAGCTTGCGAGTAGTTGTACCTCGCATGAAAGACCTAAAAAGAAAAGCCAGTTTGATGGTGCCACTAAGGCTTAGAAAAAACAAGAAACATGAATAATATATGAAGGTTAGAAAAAATCACACTTATAAAATAGATGAAATATAAACAAAAAGAAAAGTCAAATCTCACATCGACCATTTCTTACGATAATGACGAGCACAGTGAAACTCGAGCAACACTTTAGCTAGGCAAAAACTCTAAAAGTGGGTGAGATAGGGGATATGGGCCATAGGAAAGGTTAAGTGGGCTTAGCTAAACTATAATACTAGATGAGTAAGGATTTTGGTAGAGTATGGGCGCTTTTAGATCTCAAATCCCAAATGCTGAAATGAGAAAACTGAGCTCCTACATATCTGAAATCCAAAGATTCAAATTCATCCAAAGGTAGGATGGCGAGATCGAGGGGCCTATAAGGTCTCTTTTTTATTGGCCAAATGTTTTCTAACCTAGGATCTAGGAAAGAGATAGGTTAGAGGATGTTTTAGGATTTTAAGAATAGGCTAGGTGTGTTAATCCTATCTTATGACTTTGTGAGATATAAATAAGGGTTCCAAAGGCTTATCTCCAAATAGCAAACATTTTTTAACCTAACATATGTTGCTAACGATAATCAAATTTTTTTAATGACAACCCATGTGTCATTAAAAAGTGTTGACGATATATTGGGGGTTCGAACGAGAATTCATATGCCGTTAGTAAAGTACTAATGATACATCGTGATTCAAGTCAACTGCTGATGACAATTCACGTGTATTTGCCAATGACACCTCATGTATCGTTAGGAGCTGTCAACTCTTTTGGATAAAAATATTAAGGTCATTTTGAAAGATAAAAATAAAATTGAAGTTAGCATTACTTTGGAATCAGTCGAAAAGCATGAGATCTTGGTATATGAAATGACTCGGTCAAAATTTGAGTGTCTACCTCATACACCTCATCTCGTGTTTGGGTTCCACTTATACTAAATTATCTATCATGTCCTGAAAGCTGATTTTCCTTAGACTAGGGTACAATACCTCTTGGGATCTCATTGTTTGTTTGTAAATGATGGGGCCTTTTGCTCTAGGGTTCAAGCAAGAATTTTGTAGAGCCCTAATCTCCCACCTCACAAAGTCAGCTATTTTAGCTACTCCCTCGTTGTTCCTTTTCCAACCGTACAAGGAGTGCCTGACTTGATAGGGCACCCATAGGGATTCAATTAAAATATACTTTTGGGTAACTAGGCTCACCCATGGGTTCTGCTCCTTATTGACTATCCTCCAAACCAGCTTAGCAAGGAATGCTAAATTAGATTCCTCCAATTTCCTAAGAACTAGTCCATCCTCCTGAGGGTGCATATAGATTCCCAATTGAGGAGGTGAGAATGATGATGATGATGGGTTGAATCTGACCACAAGAACTTCCTCGCAAGGACTTCTAAATCTTTGTTCATCGAAGAGGGAAGCTTGAAATTGCACATCAAGTAAACCGGGAGGGCGGAAAGGACTGACCTTATGAGGATAATCTGGGCAGCCATGGACAACGAATTCCCTTGCCAAGACTCAAACTTCTTCCTTGCATTGACGATGAGACTTTCACACATTGGACATGTAAGTCTTTCTTTGAAAAGTGGCAAGCCCAGGTAGGTAAGAGGGAGATTTGCTATTTTCCACCCGCACCAGCTCTGAATTGTTAATGACCTTCGATCATCTGATTAAAAGGGACCAGAACTGACTTCTCTTTGCAAATTTAGAGGTCTGAAGCTGCCTTAAAGTTTCAGAATATCTATAGAAAGTTATAAATAGAACAATTACTGTCATGGACTTATTTCCATCAATGGGCCAGCGCGACGCGACGGTCCTTCCTCACCGCCGCAAGCCTACTCGTCAGCTCGCTTGCCGATCGCGAAAGCTTGTAATCAAAGTGCAAGAGAGCAAGAGAGAATAGAGGGAGAGAAATTGCAATCACAAGAAGCAATCACAACGAGGGTGAACAAAAGAAAGCTCAATGCATTTCATTCACAATTTTTCCCGCAGGCTATTACAGTTCAAGTATACGGGCTGCCCCTTCGGGGTATTGATTCACCTGAACCGGGCAGCTTACATCAGACTCAACAAAAGCAAAAACAGACTCTAAGCATAACTGTACACTGTAAGTCGCAAGGGAACATGCTCCCCCCTTCAAATCATGTGCTGTCCTCGGCGCCATCTGCTTCGTGGTAAGCCCTGACTTCAGTCGGGTAGCAGCTGTTCATTCGAAATGCAGGCTCCCATGTTGGTTTCACTGTTTTCTTCCACTGCACCAAGTATTTCTTCGCTTGTCCCAAGTAGTTGACCTTGTGGCGAAGGATCTAACTGAGGTGCTTCTCAGCCCGTTATGTTGCCGGGGCCCTCTGCATGATGGGAGCGCGTTGTGGCACACTGCGTTCCGGGTCTCCATCATCTGGATGGAAGTGCTTGAGGTTGCACACGTGGAACACCAGGTGCACCTTGAAGTCTGGGGGCAACTCCAGCTTGTATGCCAGCTTGCCCACCTTCTATGTGATGGTGAAGGGTCCCTCATATTTTCTGAGTAGTCTGCAGTGCCGCCCGTGGAAGATGCATGTGCGACCAGGATATGACTTCACCAATACTTGGTCCCCAACTTGGAACCCTAAGGGCCGACGGTGTTTGTCCGCCCACTTCTTCATTCTCTTTGCCGCTTTGTGTAAGAATGCCTTCGCCAACTCGTTTTGCTCGTGCCAGTCGCGAACAAACTGATAGGTGAAGGATGACCTTTCCTTTTCTTGTGTGGCAAGAGTGTGCAGGGTCAGTGGTTGCTGCCCCGTGGCTATCTCAAATGGACTGTGGCTTGAAGACTCACTCTTCTTCATATTATAATAAAATTGTGCCACATCAAGGAGCTTTACCCAATTTTTCTGATTGGCACTAACAAAGTGCCTAAGGTATTGCTCTAGTATCCCGTTGATGCGCTCTGTCTGTCCATCTGTCTGCGGATGGAAGCTTGTTGAAAACAACAACTCAGAGCCAAGTAGCCGAAATACTTCACGCCAGAACTTGCCTGTGAAGCGAGCATCGCGATCACTCACAATGCTCTTTGGTTTGCCCCAATGCTTCACCACATGCTTTGCGAACAACTTTGTAGTCTTCTCTGCAGGGCACTCCTTGGAAGCTGGGATAAAGGTGACATACTTTGAGAAACGATCCACCACAACCAAAATAGAGCTGAGGCCATCTACCTTCGGCAGACTAACAATAAAGTCCATGGAGATAAAAAAAAAATTGTGTGATAGTCGGGGGTTCGGGCTCAGCGCCCCCGGTTTTTTTTTTTGAGATAAAATAAAAATTGACTATAATTATTAATAAAAATCTATTTCATATGGACGAATCAAACTATTTGCTGCAGTCAGGGCTGGGCTAGGACAGTAGGACTGGGCTGGGTTAAAAAATGGATAAAAATCTATTTCATATGGAATCAGGGCTGGGCTAGGACTGGGCTTTAAAAAAAAAAAAAAATTTAACTGTTTCGGGAGGCAGAACTCCTGCCCCCCTAGCTACGCCTTTGGATACGGCGAAGTTCGATGACGACAGCGTCAACCATCTCCCCCTTCCTGCCTGGCGAAAGTCATTTTTGCGAAGGGGTAGGCCGGATCACCTTCTATTTTGTTTTAGAATTGTAGCAGGGGTGTAGCGGTACACTTACCGTCGGCGATCCACATCCAAAATGCTGCCGATCACCAGTAGCAGAACAAGCATACTCACATGTTGGCCCCGATTCTGCTACCCGCTGACTCCGACACTGGGAATGCGACAGCAGGCCCAAGCCTGCGTCAGCAACATAAATCAAATACGCCGACATCAATGAGCGTCAAATGAATGCTCCCGATGCACCCACATGTGCAGTGGAATGCACGGTAATGAGCCCATAACCCATTGTTGGTGTATTCGCAAAATTAAAGATGGAATGCAAAAGTACATAATACTGATACACGCCATGGTCGATGAGACATGCGGGTGCTTGGTGTTCTCCTCAGTCTATACGATGAGCTCAAGCCTTCAAGTTGATAGTGAGCAGGACCTTAAACCCAATGACAATTACATGCAATAGGTTACGTGCTACTGATTTCTAGCTGGCCTTCTATTTATAATGAAAGATAAGAGGTGGTTACATATAATGTGAACCCTTCAAATTCACATAACCTCTACTCTACTAACTCTCATTAATGCTCACTAACTACTCCACTAAACCTCATTAGTGTCAAATCAGGTTATACTATGGGTTGGACCCAAACCCAAATCTTTAGACCTCAACCATCCCCACATGTAAACCACAACAATGGAGGGGCCATACGGTTCAACTGGTTTGGTCGGGCCTGAAGTTCCATCAGCTGCAGAGATTTTCTTCTTTCATTGGATCATCCACCTCGAGTCTTCAACAAAAAAGTGCAAGTGTGGTAAAATGAAGAATGAAATAAAAGAATAGCTAATCAAGTGCATACGAAATTTGGTGCAATCTAAGGAGGAGGAATCCCACACGACGGCGGTTGATGATATCGTTCAACAAAAGTAACAAGAATTCCCAAGGAAGACTGTAAGGGCCCGTTTGTTTCAAGCAACTTTTATGGATCATCCACTCCCTTCCCACATCCCACCCACTTTCCTGTGTAAACCCATTCATAATCACCCCACAATTGGACAATGCATTTCACGTGAAGGATACTCTAAAAAGAGTTTTTAGAAACCTGTGCCAACTCCCTTTTCAAGGCCTTAAATAAAACCTGATTACAATGTAAAAAGACAACTGAGACATTGTATGTTGGCATCATGGACTATGCTTTAAAAAAGGACCTATGCCTTGTTTTGATGACATCTACACAAAATTATTTTTTGATAAAATTAAATTGCTAAATAGATTTTAATTATTTTCACACCTGGCCAGCTATATCTGTTGAAGGTCTTTCAAGGAGAAGGGAGTCAAGATCAAGTCTCGTGGGTAAGGAGCGGGCCACATTGCTTTTCTTGAGGTGGGCCCTCATAAGGCTGGGAAGCTGATGGACTCACTTAGATCCTTGTTATATAAAAAAGGAAATTATTTAAAACGAATTGTTTAAAACAATATATAGTAAGATTGTTTTGGGAACACTTGCCTCCTAAAAACATGTCTTTAACATCCTAAAGGCCCGTTTGTTTCGTTTATAGTTTTCATGCAAAAATTGTTGAGCCGACATCCCTTTCCTTCTCTTTACTATCATTGAAGATACAGACATCCAATCACCATGGTGAAAAAGCACCATGCTGGCACAAATGGGTCCCCCATTTTTCTCACACAACTCCTCTTTGCAAGTGTAAATCCCTCCATACATTCCCACATGTGAAAGGATTTTCATAGGAAAGCTGAGGTAGCAGGAGGTTTTAGAAATCTGTGCCATCTCCCATGAAAGACTTTTTCCTTTTATGGGAATGAAACTAACGGGCTCTAAGTGAAAACTGAAAAGAGAATAAAATATTATAAAGTACGAACTAGTGTTTGCAGCATCGAACTGTTATGGAAATTTATGTGAAAAGGGAGGGAAAAGATGCATACGACTTTGAGCATCCTAAGCAAGGCTTGTGATAGAGGTTTGTCTGAAAAAGAAAGGGGGAAGCAACTCATAAACTGTTTCATCTCCTAAACATCATAAACACTTCGAGAACACATACTTTTTTTTTAAGAGAAGCCTGTAGATGTGTTAACTGGTAGGGGTCTGCCTAACCCCAGCTTGCCTTTAAAAAACAAAACAAAACAAACAGGTGATGGAAGGCGTGTGAGCTGGACAATAGAGGACTAGTGGTGAGGCAACACTAGAATTGGTGCAACTCTCAAAGAGGAAATGGTGATGGATTCCAAAAAGTGTGGTTATCCTAAACATTATCACGACCTATTATGGTTGCTAATGTGATACAATGATGTTTACCTTTAAGGTAAGAGCTCCATTTAAAACAACCTTTTGGTGAAAACTCATGAAGAAAACCTTGTAGAGACTATGTGTCAAATTATAGTTGCTAACGGATAACCTCTGCAATTCTGTCTTTAACAAAAAAAATGATTTAAACACATGATTTTGTGGTTTTATGAACTGTTATTTACAGTGTAAATAACCATGGTAAATGCTCACCATGATTCACAATATCATTGGCCTCACATAATCCACAGTATATTACACAATATACCATGTTGGCATTGCAATTGAATGAGTGCAACTCAAAAGAATCATCAATCACCCAAGATATAAAAAAAAAAAATAGAATGATCTTCCTCTGCAATGGATAAAAATTCATAGCTATGGCAAAATTCATGTTGTCGAACACCTGAACAGCTAGTCTCATCAAATTGTTCTACTCTCAGACAACAAGAAGGTCGTGGATGACATCCTCGAGCTACTGAACCAAGCAACCAGCTATGCTAGATCGCGAATTCAGCCTGCCTACGCCCTCTACAACTTTTGTGTTTTTTGTACCAATTGATTTTAGAAGCCACAACCTCTGCAATTCTGAAGTTGCTAAATCTGATGACCGAGCTATCAACAAGCTTCCTGCAACGGGCACCAAAACCTTCTATGGATCCTCCACCATTGATCTACGGTAAAACTTCTCTGAGTACTTTTGCGACGAAGCAAAACTCCAACCCGAACCAGGGCTTTTGAAGTGTTGCCTGCCCTCTCTTCCCAAATCAAAATTAGAATTGCGATGAAGGATAAAACCATCTCTTATACTACCTCTCTCTGAATTAAATTTAGGATTATGGCTAGTGCTGAAACCATCTCACTCTTCCCAAATAAAAATTAGGGTTAAAAGCAAAACTACCTCATCTGCTTCTCCTTCTCAAATTAAAACTAGGGTTAAGGTTAGGGACTACCTCTCCTCTGTACACTATCATATTTACAAGCCTAGTAGGGTGCGACACACGAACCATTCCTTGCGATGTTAGGTGCATAACCAATACACCAACACGGTCTAGAGTGATTAAGGTAGCTTAGGACAACTTTTACTTTTGCTTCAATTCCATGTAACCATTTTCATCTTTTGACGGCTCTCTCTAGTCCAGATAACCAAAAAGCCCTAGGATGATTAAGGTAGCTTAGAACAACTTTTAGTCTTGACTGAATTCCATCTAGCCATTTTGCTTCATCGCAGTACTCACTTTCAAATCTTATGAGATTACCTTACAAGAAAGTGAATCTCACACAAATGAAATTAACTTTCTAAATCTCACTTTTAATGATGATTGTTTTTGAGATTTTATGTCAAAAAAGTTTTTTGTACGATTGCTTTTGGGGCACTGCTCAAATGAGATTTACTTTTTTAAAGTGTATTAGGAAGTGAATCTCGTGATCAAACCAAGTTGTTCCATTTGTTTTCAGAATTGAAATTATGAATATCTATATATAGAGATAACAGGTCTGATGTAATCGACCTGAATCCGAATCAGAGTAGCCAAATCCGGATCTGATTAAAAATCAGTTTTAGATTAGGTATTAAATTTTCATTGAAATCCAAATCTGAATCTGATTAAAACCTGAATCTGACTAAGGTCCAAATCTTATTCAGTGTAAATAGCAGAATTCGGGCTAGTCAGATCCGGATACAATTCTGTACGTCTTTTTCCATTCGACATCAAATCCAAATATGAATCTGATTAAGTCGGATTCGGTAATGCCTCCAAATAGACCAAGAATGGGTTGCTCAAAATTGACTGGTTTACATCAAGCCATTTGGCTGGGTTGTGCGAGCCAAGCCAAGCTCAAGCTCAAGCTCAAGCTCAAGCTCGCACATGACTGAGCCAAACAATCAAAGCCATGAGCTGGCTTGTTAAATAAAAAAGGGTTTTTTTCTTTCTTTTGTTAGGGTCGATGTTGAAAAATTAAACCACTAACCTTTTGGTTATTAACACACCCATCTGAGTATGTAACCACGATTCGAACGCAGGATTTGGGTTAGACTTAAAAGTTCCATTTTTTTTAAAATGGGACATGGATTTTTTTAAATCAATTAGAAACTCAATTTTAAATATTGTAATATTAAAAATTGATTTTTATTTAAATAACATTAACATATAATAAAATGTTATTTAAAAATGTTAAAATAATGTCATGTGTGCCATGTCCGTGTCAGCGAGTCCACTCATGTCATTAGGGACAACAAAAAAGGCTATGTCCCTGTGACATAGATCTAACCAATTAAACTATTATGTGTTTTATTTTCTATGAAAGACCAAGAAACCACCCTCGAAATCAAAGGCCTAGTTGCACTCGCTAAGCCTGCCGCACTTATGGTCACTGTCCCAAAGGTGCAAACCCATGGTGCACCCTTTAACCTAAGGAGTCGCCCGGCTTCAACTAAGCGAGGCTTAACATTGCCCTTGTTAATGCAAGGGGTTGATGCTCATAAGAATTAAACCATGTCCACCTGCCTAATGTCCAAGGCCTTTTCGATATGTCAAACCCCTTAGGACTTGTTTGATGGCTTGTTCAGGATTGGACAAAATGAACAAAATAACAGGATGAACAACTCATTCTATAACAATTGTACCAAGTTCAACATTTGTTTGGACTGTACAAGAAGTTATATTATTTGTGTCTAAAGTTTATTTTATGTTGTATGGATGCAACATGAATACACATGCATAATTGGTCGAATAATTTCATTTTGGATCGTACAACTCGATATGTCGAACCATATGAGTGTTTTGACATGTTTATTATGGATTTTAACTTCGGATTGGATCTAAAAATTAAAACATGTTTATAATTTGAATCATTAGAAAAAAAATGATATTTTTTTTTATATATAAATGATTTAATAAATGTCATATCACATCTAATTATGAAAGTTTATTATACAAATATGAAACCCTAAAAGCAAATTAATTATAAAAATCAAATTATCAAATCAAATTAAATCATAAAACCTTAAAAATACAATAATACAATTCATAAATAAACCAAAAAATCCTAAACTATAAAAAAAGCCATAAAATTAAACAAAAAACCTAATTCAAACCCTAACCAAACAAAATTAAAAAATCCTTAATCAAATAAAAAAATCCCAAATCAAGTTAAATATAATAAAATAAATCATAAATAAACCAAAAAACCCTAAACTATAAGAAAAACTACAAAATTAAATTAAAAAAACCCTAATTCAAATCCTAACCAAATAAATTATTAAAAATCCCTAATCAAATAAAAAAATTCTTGAATCAAATTTTAAAACCTTAAAATATTATAAAATAAATCATAAATAAACCAAAAAACCCTAAACTATAAGAAAAAGCTATAAAATTAAATAAAAATACTCTTCTTTCAAATCCTAACCAAAGAAAAAAAATCCTTAATCAAATTATAAAACCTTAAAATATAATAAAATATATAATAAATAAACTGAAGAACCCTAATCTATAAGAAAAAACATAAAATTAAACAAAAAACCTCTAATTCAAGCCCTAACAAATGAAAAATTAAAACCTAAAGAATGAAAATCAAATAAACAAAGAAGAAAAAAAAAGAAAAATGAAGAAGAACTAAAAAAAAAAATGAAGAAGGTCGCCTGTGGCCTCACCGACTACTGGTGGCCACACACGGCCTCCACAGGGGTGAGAAAGAAAGTGAGAGAGCAGGTCGGGGGTACACCTCGTCTCTCGTGTTTTTTTTTCAACACCGCCCCCCATGTCCCATTCTTACCGTAACAAGTGGTGAAACGAAAATCAAGCTCAAAATAGGATGCGACGGCTGCGTTCCTCATGTCCGCCATGTTCCTCACGTCTGCCACCTCCAATGTTTGATGGCACCAGCATCCTACGCTATGCACCATCAAACATACCCTTAGGGCTAAACTACTATGTGTTATTACATGTATTATACATACATTTTAAAAATATATATGTGGGTCATACACAAATCTTATATAAACTCGTATAAACAAGTAGACCAGGCCAAGCAGAATACTTTTTTTTTTTTCTTACCAACGGGGTGCTTTAGTGAAAAGATCATGTGCAACATGATTGCGCAAATATTTGTACATTAAGCACCTGACCACCCTCCATCTTGAAGACAGGGCCTGTCAGGTGTGGGATCCAAGATCTTATGGAGGGTGATAGAGTACTTAATGCACAAATTTTTGTGCAATCATATTGCATCCCATCCAACCTCGGGGCTTCGCATGGTTGGTAGGAACTGTCAATGCACGTCGTCCTGTCGTGGGACGTTGCATTTTCAAAACCCAAGAATAATAATCGGTGGGGTCTGCCTAACCCCAGCTTGCCTTTAAAAAAAAAAGAAGGCATATATTTCGCACTTGGCTTGGTTATGCTGCTTGTGGCTCGTCTCATCCAGCCGACTTGAACGAATCTGTGTCGAGCCAAGCCAATATGTTGGAGGTAATTTTCGTCCTTTTTAAGAGGAAACCACAAGATTCTAATGCCCATGGAACAAAACCCAACAAAAGAAACGTGGTCCTAAAGTGAGAAATCTAAAACCTGAGAATTCTTCCCATTATGTCCAAATGCACCCAAAGTCTCACAAAGGATGGGGTCACCTCAAAATCACTTGAAAATCAATGACCGATGACCTACTTTTCCCAAGAGTCTAACTAGGTTGGGTCCCAATGTCCTGAACCAATTATATCAGACTTGAACCGATATTAATGGACTCCCCCGAGTTTGGGTTGGATCCAAAATATAGGCTCATAGTAAAAATAGGTCGGATATTTGGTATTGTATGAAGACCCAAACTCGAACGGACTCAACCCAATTATCTACCAGGTTTGTAAATATTATATATTAAAACAAACATTTAAAGATATTGATAAACTTATAATTAATATGCATTGCATTTTAGTAAGCTAGACTTTAATTCATTTTTAGCTATACTTCCTATCGCCCTTTTGTCGTGAAAATTATCTGATTGAAGTGAATCTTATAATAATATATGATAACTTATTGAATTTGATACATTTTGAATATGATGTATCATTGTTTTTTTTTTGTTTCAACTTGAAATGTTTGGTCAGAGTGGATATATTGTTTTTTTGTTTCAATTTGATACAATTTTTGTTAACATATAATTTTCTTAGTAAACAATTAATTTTATTAATTTACATATTTTTTATTGACAGATAATTAGGTCTAGAACACTGATTGTATCAAGACCCGAGCTGAAACCCGAACACATTAACACCCTGTTAACCTAGATGGGTCTACTTTTTTTCGGCCATACCCAGAATCAAATAAAAAGGGGTATACCAAAGACCCAACCAGATGTATACCCGAACCCATTTACTCATATGGGTCCATCGTTTTTAACTGTACCGAACTTGGGCCCGAACTAGAATGGGTTGAGTTTGGGTTTTACTTTTATACCCGATTAAACATTGGGTCTGATAGGATCCGACCCGAACCCGATCGGGTTACACCCCTATTTTTTCCATTTACTTGATGCACAAAAAAAATCCTATCTTTGTTTGAACTTGGTCTTTCCGTTGAGAACTTATTCATTTTCACACGAAAACTAACCACTTTCCCAATCTTCCCCCTGGAAAATTTTCAAAAGCCGGTGGAATCATTTTTCATTTTCTCACAAACGCTAGCGATCGGATTCATCTAAATCCCCCGCCCCGGTTTTCCCTCGACCCATTCCCTCTCTGCTGAGAGAGAGAGAGAGAGAGAGAGCAGTGCAGGCAGTGAGCGACGGAGAGAGAGCGGAGATGTTGAACGGGAGCGGTTTCTCAGGTCTGAGTCTTCCTCCAGTTCTCTGATTTCTTCTCATCTGATCGGTCCTAGGGTTTCGTTTTCTTTGCTTTCTTCTATTTGTACTGGTGGACACGTTTCTTTCTTTGTGGATTTTTTGTCGTTCTGTGCGAAATCTTTCGTTTTCACGGAGGAATTCTTGTTTCGAGTCTTGGTCGGAGAAGGGATTGTGCTTTTCTAGTGGTTTTACGAAGAGGTAGCGATCGTGTTTGGGGAGGGTAAATGGTTCTGTTTGAGTTTTTTTTTCGTTGGTTTCTTTTTCTTTTTTGGTGGAATTGTGCTTGAATTGTTTGGAAGAGGAAAAATGATTTTCGTTTGATTTAGTGTGGTGTTTTTGCCAGCATCTTTTTGGTATTTGTGTTTGGTAGGACTTCTCTTTTTTCCCTGGGAGCTAATAGGAGTTGTGGTAGAAATATTTGGGGAAGAGGAGGGAAATTTTGTCGTTGAGGTCTTTCTTTGCTGTTTTTTTGTGGGATTTCGGTAATGGTTTGCGTTCTTCTTCTTCTTCTTCTTCTCTCTCTCTCTCTCTCTTGAGCTCATGGGATTCGTTTCAGAAACGTTAGGAGTAGGAAACCGATTATTCGGTTGAAAATTTTCGTGGTGTTTTCCTTCTTTTTGTGTTATTTTTCAGATGGGAGTCGTGGTGTGGCTTTATGGTTAGGAGATGCGTGGATGAACCTACTTATCCGGATAAATGGGATATCTCGGGATATTGTATCGTGGAGCACAGACATCTCACTTTTTCTGGATATGTGGGTGCATCCAAATGAGCTCTAAGGGTTTTGGATGGCATTGGCCAGAACAAAGTTATGCAAGGCATTTCTTATCAATGGGTATGGTGCAAAATGTGAATTTGAAAGGGGAAGAAACAGACTGGGGAAAACAGGATTGCAACATATCAGAAATTGGAAGACTGAGCAAAATTTTACTGAACCTGAGAAAAACTGCAACATATTGAATAGAAGAAAAATCAAAATATGTAGAAGAAGTTCCAAAAAATGATTAAAAGGGGCAGTTTGGTGTTGGGTAATTGAAAGATTAGGAAGAAGAGGAAGTTTAGGAGAATATTATGCTTAAGTATTATGTTTTTAAGACGTTTTTAGCAGATGATCTCTCAGAGGATGAGATGGTTCTGTAGGGGAAATTGGCATGAAATTGATTGTGATTCTTGTCGGAAAAGTGTTTTCCGTCACCACTGCTTTGATCTTTCCAGTTTGTTGAATCCCACACCTTTGAGTACTGTTTGCTTTTGCTTCAGTAAAAGTGTAGTTCTGGTATACTGTGGTGTTGCAGATAGAAGAGTGGTCAAAAATTTCTTCACAACATCATGATATTTTCCTTTCTGATTTCATGTATTGCAAGAGTAGCTGGTATTCTATAATAAATTACAGATAATTGGAATAAAATTATTTATGGACTTTGCACACCTCATCTTTTGTTCTTGCTTGCTTAAGAGGTGATGCCCTCGTGTTTGCGCTTCAAAAGTTATTGTAATTTCATGCACATCATCATGTTCTCTAGTTTTAGTTTTGGGTTTTGGCTGTCTTGCTATTTTTTTTAGATCTGTAAGTCGTTTAATTGACCCATTTCAATGTGGGAACCTGCTCTTACATACTTATATATGCCTCAAACATTATCTTTTCTTCTTTTATGTAGGCTTATTGTGACATAAAATTTGTTATTTGATTTATTCAGGAATCTTTACATTTCACGTGTTGTTTGTGAGATGCCAACTTGAATTGAGAATGTAGTTTACGTTTAAACTAAATACTCATTGCTGAAATTTCAGGTGTATCAAATTGCTATGTATTCAAAAGCAGATTGCAGGAATATGCACAAAAAGCCGGCATCTCAACTCCTGTTTATGAAACAGTGAAGGAGGGCGCCTCCCATGAGCCAGTGTTTAGGTCAACTGTTATAGTGAATGGTGTGAGATATGATTCTCTTCCTGGTTTTTTTAATCGTAAAGCAGCAGAGCAGTCAGCAGCAGAAGTTGCTCTTCTGGAGTTAATGAAATCTGGCAGTGTGTCAGAGTGCATTCCTAATCCTGTGGTATGCATTCCTTCTGCTATTTTATATTTACATTTAGCAGAATCTATTACTAGAATAGTATGAATTTTCATAAAAGGGAGTGAGAAAACTGGTATTGCTCGTCTACTTTATATTCATATTTAGTTTTTGTATCTTTCTTGTTTGTTAACTTCTAGTTTTCATCTGATTAAAAGAGCGACATCTCCCACAAAGACAAAAATGGCAACGTCTCTTGGAAGACAATGCGGTGTCTTGAGAATATGCACAATACAGCTTGGCAAATGTGTAAATATTTTTGAAAAACAGTGACATCAACAACATCCTGACAAAGGTAAGTGGTGGCCATGAGTGAAAGGGTTGTAAGCTTCAATAAATGCTGCTAAGATACCTGATTTGGCTATGTGTCCATTGCAATAATTTCAGTTTTAGGTATTGTATTCCCACAGCTTATAAAGGATTCTTAGTTAGATTCTGATGTGAGTCGTATTTGATTCTAAGAGCTGAACTCTGGTTGGGGTAATTTCACTTCCGACTTCTAATCCAAATAAAGAAAATCTGATTAATTGGATTTGGTATAATTAACATCCAAACTGAATCTGGCTCGTTTACATCCATAAACTCTAACGGAACTCAGATGTTGCCCCAAAGGGAATCCCGCTTAAAGAGAAAGGGCCCTTACTAGACAAGGGCAACTAGTTGTAAGATCTGATTGATCGGCCTTATCTCATGGGAACCTACTAGACCTTTAGGGTAGGGATGGAAGGATTAGACTTCTCGAGGTTGCCGAGGCCCCGAAGAGGAACATATCTACAACTGCTCCACAATTGGTTCGGCTTCAGAACTCATAGAATCACTAACAACTTTGACCTGAGTAAGATATGGTAGAGGTTTGTCTTATTCCTATAAAAAGCCTGGCATATGCGGCTCTCTATAGTTTAGATTAAGCTAGAAATTCTTAAGTTGTTCTCAAGGAGCAAATCAAAGTCCCAATTGTTCTGTCCTTCATGCCTTGATGATCTCCCGTTCCTAGTTGGGTGGGCGGGGAGAGACAAAGGGCTAATGGTTAGGAAACTCCATATCTACCCCAACTCACTCATTTCACTTCGAGCCCCCTACTATTATCGACGAGCATGTTGTTCTACCTATTTGTTTGCCAAGGAACGCAATAGCTTGATGGTTTTTTGAGCGTATGTCCATTGTTACTTTGATCTTATGGACGAACCATTGGGTTGGTTGTCTCGCTCATTGTTGGAGCTATCATCATCATTAACCCTTCTTATTTGGTTCCCTCCACATCCAACTCTGACATGTCATTTGCTGAAAAAAGACCAATTCTGCAGTTCCTCTCGCTCCGCTCTTGACGAGTAAGGACGGGCCTGTTTTGCCTTTATAATAGTGATGAAACCCCAATGCAATATTATTCTCTGCGTGCCTCTCTCTCTCAACTCAATCTCTTTCCCCCTTACTGTGTACCTCTCTCTCTCTCTCTCAATTTTGGCTAAACAAGCCCATTTTTGAAAAAAAAATTTACCCATTTTAGGGAAAACTCAGTTTAGCTGGTTCGTTTTCTTAAAAATCTATCTTTTAAGAGTTTTTACATGTAAAAACTATGTAATATAGACATTATACATAATATGTATAGATATATTATACATACGTTGCAAGTTCGAATCCTAATCATATGGCCCGTATGGGGGTCTGCCAATTTTTTTTGCTGCTTTAATCAGCCATTTTGCAAAACATGCTGGCCGAACTGAGTTTTCACAAGCCCAGTCAAGCCCGAACTGAGTTGTCACAAGCCCAGCCAAGCCGAACCGAGTTTTTCCTGTGACATATGGTTGCTTATAATGTTTATTATTTGTTGATGACTTGATGTTGGGTAATTTGATTGTTATTACTGATTTTGTTACTTACAATTTGGTTGAATGCTCATATTTTTATTGCTAACTTACTACTAGTCTACTATTCTATTGTTATTGTTAAATACTTAGATATTTTTAACATTTGTTATTGTTACTGGTTAAAATTTTAGTCACATATTAGTGTACTGCCTAAAATTTGTTAAAATTTTGTTGCTAACTTACTGTTAAAATGTAATGTTCTTTATATATATATATATATATATATATATATATATATATATATATATATATATATATATATATATATATATATATATATATATATTCATAACCCGATAAAGGTATTTTCGGTCATTTCCCACATTTTACACATATTCTCATTTGAGAATATGATTGTAATTTTTATTTTATTTTATTTCTTTTTAAATTTTTTGTCTTTTTTTGTAACATGGTGGGGGGGGGGAGGCTCAACATATACGTTGGAGCCCCCTCCCACGGTTATATTTGTAACCGTTGGAGGGGCTCCAATGTATATGTTGGAGCCCCCCCCCCCCCCCCCCCCCCCCCCCCCCCCCATATCTACCCCAACTCACTCATTTCACTTCGAGCCCCCTACTATTATCGACGAGCATGTTGTTCTACCTATTTGTTTGCCAAGGAACGCAATAGCTTGATGGTTTTTTGAGCGTATGTCCATTGTTACTTTGATCTTATGGACGAACCATTGGGTTGGTTGTCTCGCTCATTGTTGGAGCTATCATCATCATTAACCCTTCTTATTTGGTTCCCTCCACATCCAACTCTGACATGTCATTTGCTGAAAAAAGACCAATTCTGCAGTTCCTCTCGCTCCGCTCTTGACGAGTAAGGACGGGCCTGTTTTGCCTTTATAATAGTGATGAAACCCCAATGCAATATTATTCTCTGCGTGCCTCTCTCTCTCAACTCAATCTCTTTCCCCCTTACTGTGTACCTCTCTCTCTCTCTCTCAATTTTGGCTAAACAAGCCCATTTTTGAAAAAAAAATTTACCCATTTTAGGGAAAACTCAGTTTAGCTGGTTCGTTTTCTTAAAAATCTATCTTTTAAGAGTTTTTACATGTAAAAACTATGTAATATAGACATTATACATAATATGTATAGATATATTATACATACGTTGCAAGTTCGAATCCTAATCATATGGCCCGTATGGGGGTCTGCCAATTTTTTTTGCTGCTTTAATCAGCCATTTTGCAAAACATGCTGGCCGAACTGAGTTTTCACAAGCCCAGTCAAGCCCGAACTGAGTTGTCACAAGCCCAGCCAAGCCGAACCGAGTTTTTCCTGTGACATATGGTTGCTTATAATGTTTATTATTTGTTGATGACTTGATGTTGGGTAATTTGATTGTTATTACTGATTTTGTTACTTACAATTTGGTTGAATGCTCATATTTTTATTGCTAACTTACTACTAGTCTACTATTCTATTGTTATTGTTAAATACTTAGATATTTTTAACATTTGTTATTGTTACTGGTTAAAATTTTAGTCACATATTAGTGTACTGCCTAAAATTTGTTAAAATTTTGTTGCTAACTTACTGTTAAAATGTAATGTTCTTTATATATATATATATATATATATATATATATATATATATATATATATATATATTCATAACCCGATAAAGGTATTTTCGGTCATTTCCCACATTTTACACATATTCTCATTTGAGAATATGATTGTAATTTTTATTTTATTTTATTTCTTTTTAAATTTTTTGTCTTTTTTTGTAACATGGTGGGGGGGGGGAGGCTCAACATATACGTTGGAGCCCCCTCCCACGGTTATATTTGTAACCGTTGGAGGGGCTCCAATGTATATGTTGGAGCCCCCCCCCCCCCCCCCCCACACACACACACACACACACACACTCATCCAACATGTATATATATGTTAAAATATATTCCTTAACTAGTGTAATCATATATATTATATATATATATATATATATATAAAGGTTGATACATATACATATATGGTATATATGTATATGTATCTATCTACCCAATTATATATATAATATATATTTCTCTATTATTAGCCGTAGGGGTAGTTTAGTCATTTCATGTATTTTACGCATATTCCATTTGGAATATGATTGTAATTTCTTTTTCTTTTTATTTTTTTATTCTTTTTTGTGGTTTGCGCCACCTAGGGAGGCTCCCCAAAAGAGTCCTTGGGGAGCCCCCAACGGTCACAAATGTGACCGTTGGGGGCTCCCAACGACTCCTTTGGGAGCCCCCTATGTGGCTCCTCAAAGGCTTATAAATTGGGGCTTTTCCCCCTTGTATTTTCTATCTCTTGAAGGAGCTTTTGCTCCATTGTAATGGGTGTTACACCCTTCTTCTCTTAAATAATATCAACTTATGCCTTATAGGCATTTTTGCCCATTTCGTGGGTTTATGTGTTAGCACATTATGTGCTTGTGTTTTCCCTTTTAGTGGGTATATCCGCACTTCATGTGCATGTGTATTGGTTCATTATTGAACCTAATGTATTCAAAGCCGTTTCTTTACATGGTATCAGAGCAAGGTTGTGATCGAGTTGCTCTTTGTTACATTGAGAAGCGTGCTATTCAAGAAAGTTTAAAGAAAAATGGTGAAGTCCTCATCTTGCTTTTTTGTTTCTTAAAATTATTCGGTATGCATTGTATTTATTTAAGTATTGTGCATTATGTTTTTGGGTTCTTAACATTTCATTGAACTTTCTTAAAGATATGTTTTGCATATGTGTTCTCTTTGTCATTATGATTTTGGGTTCTTAACATTTCATTGAACCTTTTTTCATATATTATTCTTTTTCGTATGTCTTTTCTTGAAAGTCTTTTATTGATAAATTCTAAAACTGGTGAACTTGTTTTTCGAATAATTAAATATGTGATTGCTCAAAACATGGTCTAATGGGTCGATAATTTTTGAATTTTTTGGATATGACCATTGGAATTTTTAATTTTGGAGGTAAGAATACCATTTATATGAAAAATAAGTCTTTTAAGAAAATTATGTTAAAAGGAAAATATTTGTGAGATATGTAGCTTTGCTCACATACTCTCATCATAATTGTGGGTTCTTATTAAAGGTATGTGTTTATCCTCTAAAAATGTCCTATATGAGGCTTTTCATAATATCGTGTGATTGACATATATTAACTATGAAAAATTCCTTATTAATGTTTTATTTTCTTACCTAATGGGTTCTTTTCATATTAGCAATATTTGATTAAGAAGGCATTTTATATTAAGTTTTAAAATGATCTCATGAAATATGGTTATTTACTTTACAGTCTTCAAATCAATTTCAAGAATGTGTTTTATTATAAAATTTACGGTCTTCATCAATGTTGTTGCATACTTATTACATTAGAAGTTAGTTATAATCTATTAAGTCATATGTTTTTAATAATATTATGAATTTGTGTTTATAGATTTATACCATAACACAATCCTATTATTCCTTTTTTATTGGAATTCTCTCCACTTTAATGAAGTTTTCCCTCTTCCTTTCATATGTACCCTCTTTTGGGGATTTGTTTTTGTTGGATCTCTCTTTGAGAGGCCTTTTTATCCTTGTGAATCTTCTTATGAGTATATGTTCTTTGAGAAAATTTCATGATTGTTATAAGCTTCTTCTTAAAATAACAATATTGGTTTTTATGAGACTTTTTAAATATCCCTCTTTATGAATGCTTGAGAGCTCTCTCTCTCTTTTCAATAAGAGTTGTTTATATTGCCTTCTTTAGGGCTTGTGTTTGTTTTTGTCCCTTAGTGGACTTGTAAGATTGTTTCTTTTAACATTGTAAGTGCTTCCGCAATATCTTGGTACATGTTGTCCTAAATTTGCACATTTAAGATTATTGCCATTTTACATCTTGGTATGCATATAATTGCAAATTATAAAGGCTTGATTTGTTTCTTGGATTATTCCAAATCCTTTCTCACACATGACATTGCTTAAATATTTTATGTTGTGTTTATTAAGTCTTTTGATAATGACTTCTTTTTAAGGAATTAATCATGATTAAACATAATTTCGTGTTTATGAAAACTTATTGTTATAAGGCATATTGTTGTGATTAATTATGTTGGACCTTTGAATCGTCCCTCTTTGTAAAATCACATATTTGGAAAATAATTTTCCTAAGTGTTCATTGCCTTTTTATGACATTTATTTTTATCCATCACAAGTTATATGATGCATCAATCCTTTTTTGTATGGCCTTATTGTTATATTAGAGATGGTTCTTGAGGTGAGTTATGGGCACCTTGTGTTATGTCATTTTAGATTTTAGATTGTCCACTTGCCATATTAAAGATGGTTGTTGAGGTGAGTTATGGGCACCTTGAGACTCTAAAATGATTTGTTATATGATCTCTAATTATGAGTGTGCCACTTGTTTTTCCTTTTTTGGCCATTGGTTTTATGGATGCTTTTATTTATATATAAAATGTGATGGATATATGGTGTTTGAAACCTTAAATGTTTTAAGGTATATTAAAATCAAGGTTTTCAGGATTATTGCCCAACCTTTTATTGTTTATGAATCTTATGAGTGCACTTGCACATTTGTGATTTCGTGTTTTTGTGCTTTGAGCACAAGTGTTTCAAGTGTTCTTGGTGTGCGTATTATGTTCACATATACATTTCTCCAAAATGTTATTCTTATGGGTATTCTTTTTAAAGAATATTGTTCTATTGATTCAAGGTTTTATTTATATGTTTGTCATTACAAGTTTTATTGCCTCAAAAGTCTTCTCCTTTTATAACTCTTATCTAAGTGTCATCATATGTAGACAAGAATTTTATTGCACATTTGTGTGTTGGTAGCCCTTTGTTGACTTTATTCTCTTGGTCTAGTAGCTGAACACACTTGTCTTGAGTGTTATTATATGTAGACAAGGCACGTTGATTCACACCATGGTGTGTGATTTTAGTCCATGTTGGCATTTGTGTCCTTGTTCTAGTCGCTGAAATGTATGGCCATGGTTGGCTTCTTTCACTCATTTCAAGTGCCATCTTATGTAGACAAGAGATGTATTGTGTTTTTGTTCATGGTTGGCTTGATACTCTTGTTCTAGTAGCTGAACATACTTGGTCTTGAGTGTATTTTTATGTAGACAAGAGATGCTTTTGGTCTATGTTGGCGTGTATTCTTTTGTTCTTGTCGTTGATGCACTCATTTCAAGTATTATTACATATAGACAAGAGGTTCTTTTGCACACCTTTGTGTGTGTCTTTGGCCTTTAATAACATTATATTTATGATTCTTGATCTAGTAGCTTATACACTTGATTTATGGGTTTTAGAGGACTAATGAGGTAGTTGCTTGGGGTGAATGAATTATTGTTGAAATCTGTGAAATTTTATTCATATTTTGTTTTTTAATACAAGTGAATCATATCATTAATATGCATATTTTAAAATCAAATTGATTTTTGGTCACCTTTTATATTTGATATGCAAAATGCGTTTTTGCAATTGCAATCATTTGAGTGAGATGTTCTAAGGTTATCTACTCAAATAACACTTATTATTTTGCCTCTTAAGTGGACTTAAAACCTTTTGAACTCTTGTGTTTTATACACTCCTTTTATGCTCTTGAGCATTTCTTTCTTGAAATCGCTTTCAAAAGAATTGCTAAAATCAATAACACTTGCCTTTCTATCTTGTAAGCTCAAGTAATATTACTTGACTAAAGTATGATTGGAGCATGTTGATTAATAACTCTTTTAAGTGTTGATTCATTTCATGATATTATATATGCTCATTATGTGCAACTTATGCCTCTTCATAGGCTTTTTGTGGTGTCCCTTAGTGAACCTTTTTGTTATTCCTCATTATGAGTTAGGTTTGTCCAATGTTGGACCTCATGAATGCATTATGCACTCTTTAACATGGTATATGATTATGGAAATTGGATTTCTAAAATCATTTTGCATACATAAGAAATTATCTTGTTCTATCAAAATCCTGTATGCATAGAATATCTTTTTGCACCATTACTTTTGATGAATCATATGATATG
Source organism: Nuphar pumila (assembly GCF_984573655.1). Classification (NCBI taxonomy): domain Eukaryota; kingdom Viridiplantae; phylum Streptophyta; class Magnoliopsida; order Nymphaeales; family Nymphaeaceae; genus Nuphar; species Nuphar pumila. The sequence goes on from NC_143253.1 coordinate 130,697,463, forward strand.
ATTTTTTTTTATTGATTCATCTTGTGTAGAATATTCCACTTGATTAAAGTGCAAAAATATCTTTTACTTGAACCTTTTCTTGGTTTGTTCCACAGGATCTTGAAGATGAGATAGAAATGAGTACCTTGGATAGATCATGAAAGGTGCTCACTAAGAAAGTCTTTTGGAGGAAGACATTTGCTATTTTCATGGCATTCTTACAAAAGACTCTTGAAGCCTTGAGATTCTTCTTCTTGTATTTTTCAATCTTTTCGTTCCCCACGCAAAGTTTGAGGGGGGTGTTAAAATATATTCCTTAACCAGTGTAATCATATATATTATGTATATAAAGGTTGATACATATACATATATGGTATATATGTATATGTATCTACCCAATTATATATATATATATATATATATATATATATATATATATATATATATTTCTCTATTATTAGCCGTAGGGGTAGTTTAGTCATTTCATGTATTTTATGCATATTCCATTTGGAATATGATTGTAATTTCTTTTTATTTTTTTTATTTTTATTTTTATTTTTTTATTCTTTTTTGTGGTTTGCGCCACCTAGGGAGGCTCCCCAAAAGAGTCGTTGGGGAGCCCCCAACGGTCACAAATGTGACCGTTGGGGGCTCCCAACGACTCCTTTGGGAGCCCCCTATGTGGCTCCTCAAAGGCTTATAAATTGGGGCTTTTTCCCCTTGTATTTTCTATCTCTTGAAGGAGCTTTAGCTCCATTGTAATGGGTGTTACACCCTTCTTCTCTTAAATAATATCAACTTATGCCTTATAGGCATTTTTGCCCATTTCGTGGGTTTATGTGTTAGCACATTATGTGCTTGTGTTTTCCCCTTTAGTGGGTATATCCGCACTTCATGTGCATGTGTATTGGTTCATTATTGAACCTAATGTATTCAAAGCCCTTTCTTTACATATATAGGGGTGATTCCCCTCAAGCTTCTGAAGGTTTTTGTAAAGCCTATTTGGGACTTAATATATAGAAGTTTATAGTTTTTATGCCTTTGTGTATGCGTATCCATGCCTTTGTGCACTTGTGAGAGTTCTCCTTGTGCCTTTGTGCACACTTCGTGATTCTAGCTTTGTGTTCGTACACAAATACCCTTTTTATAAAGATTTTTACATGGTATCAGAAGAAAGTTGCTTGAAAAAAGAAAATCTTGCGGTTCTTCACAATATTGAGTGCCTCAAAAAGCGTGCCTTCAATTTTTTGGTGATTGGCGTGAAGACTTCTCTCCATCCAAAATTTTAGAAGATTACTACAACAAGTAAGATTTAATATCTTATTATGGTACGTATCCTTTTCTCTCATCTTACCTCTCTAATGGGTGAAAAAGACTCTCATTTCTCTCTTAGCTTTAAGCTTAATAGCTTCAATTATCATGTGGGCCGGAAATATGGAAGCCCATATTAAAGGAAAAGGGCTTTGGGGTTACGTTAAAGGCTCGATTCTGGAACTGGAGCTTAAAATCACTTTGGTTGAAAGAGGGAAAATCAAAATTCTTGAGGGAGATAAAAGAACTAAACTCTTGAGGAATATAGCAAAAAATATGAGGAGTGGTAAACGAAGAAGTTCAAGATCTTGTTTTGGATCTTCTCCTCTGTTGAGACAAGAATCAACACCAATATTATAAAGTTCAAAAAGGCATCTCAAGCATGAGAGTACCTTGAAAAGATGTACACTTCTAGGGACTTGTCCCATAAGTATTACCTCCAAAAGAGAGCGTTAACCCTCCTTCAAGGGATGACTATAAGAGAGTATTTTGCCGAACTCTTCCATTTGGGATGAGTTTGCTATGCTCGAACCAAAGTGGAGTGGAGAAGCCATAGAGTTTCGTCATAAACAATTAGAAGAAAATCGATTTTTTAATTTTTTGAAAGGGCTAAGGCCCGAGTTTGAGCAAATTAGATCTTCTCTTCTATCTTCCTTTACCTCTTACTCTCTTGAAGACGTCATTACAAAATTAAGTGGAGAGGAAGCTCGTATGGGCATTAGCAAGCAAAATTCAAGTGTTCTTGCAATGCCTACAAATCAGGAAGAGTGTTATGGAGCGAATGCCGTTTCTAGGCCCGAAAACAACTTGAGGACATATAAACCGCCTCATTTTAAAAATCAAAATAAAGGATCCAATGGTGGACAAGGCGGAAGAAAGGACTACAACAAAATTATATGTTACTTTTACAAGGAACCGGGACACATCAAACCGGTTTGTCCCAAATGGAAGAAATTATTGGCCATGGCAACCACATTCTAATCTCAAAAAGAAGAAAGTGCATCTACTTCCACAAATGAAGCTCTCTCTCTAAATCAAATTATAGAAGCTCTTCAATATTTTCTTAAGGGAGCCATTTCCTGTGCCGCCGTATCTACTTCTTCCCCTCCAGGTAAAACTTCTTGGCTTTTAGACTCAGGTGCTTCATTTCATATATCTACAAACATTTCTTCTCTTTTCGAATATTCTAAAAATTTGTCACCATCTTTTGTTTCAATCGCGGATGACACTTCTCTTGAAATTAAGGGGATTGAAAACTTTGAATCCCAAAATTTCTTTATTCCCAAAATTAGATTTATACCAAAATTAAATTTGAACTTACTTTCCGTCTCTCAACTCTCGGACCTTGGATGTGACATTCAATTCTCATCTAATAAGTGTTTAATACAGGATCACTGGTTCGGGAGGTTGATTGGATAAGACTCTAGGAAGGAAGACTTATACTATGTGGACTCTCTTCAAATTCTTAAAACTCTTTTTTGTAATGTGGCCCAACATAAAGACTTAAATGTTTGGCACAAAAGACTTGGTCATCATCCGATTTGCATTTTGTTAAAAATCTTTGTAAATGTACTTTCTCTTGTAATGATTGCATTCTTGGAAAAATGGAAAATATGCCTTTTGAACAAAGATCTATGTTTACCACAAAACCTTTTGAAATTATTCATTCGGATGTTTGGGGACCGACACCCGTAGGATTTGCCTATTATGTGATTTTTGTGGATGATTTTTCTCGATATTGTTAGATATATTTTCTCAAACATAAGCATGAAGTTTTTTCATGTTTTAAATCATATCATATGATAATAAAAAATCAATTTAATAGCAATTTAAAGATATTTAAAACCGATTCCGAAGGTGAATATCTCTCCAATGAATTTAAGAAATATCTTGAAGACTATGGTATTGTCCATCAAAGATCGTGTCCTAAGACCCCACAACAAAATGGGTTGGCCGAAAGGAAGCATAGGCATATCATTTAAACCACTAGAACTCTACTTGTATCTTAAAGCATTCCAATTTTTTTTGGGCCGAGGCGACTTTTGCATCCGTTTATCTTATTAATCATCTTCCATCCAAAAATTTAGATAAAATTTCTCCTTTTGAGACTCTATATGAAAAAGAATTCAATTATAATAAATTGAAAGTTTTTGGTTGTAAGTGTTTTGTTCTTACGGATAAAAATGATAAACTCTCACCAAAAGCCATTCCTTGTGCTTTTCTTGATTATTTCGAAACCCAAAAAGGATTTCGATGTTATGATACTAAGAATGATAAGTTATATGTCTCAAGGAATGTGACGTTTTTGTGAGGGATCGCACTGGTGTGTGCTGAGGAAGAAAATGATACGTTGTAAAGAGGCGTCAATCGTTGATGGTATCCGACACACCCGATCGTGCCCTATTAGCATTAATATATATGGAGAATACAATAGGGGTCAGGTCTGGAATGTAACGTCAGACCCAGATACAAATAAGACCCAGATACAACATATATAAGTATGGATTGGGTCCCAGACCCGTATCCGGATAATACACCAATCTCAATACCCTCCCTCAAGTTGTGCATGGTGTTGCACCATGGACAACTTGTTCTTTAAGAACCAAAATTTGATACTTGTGAGACCCTTAGTGAGCAAATCAACAACTTGATCTGCAGTTGGGATATAGGCTGGTTCAACCTCTTTGTCTTCGATTTTCTGTCGAATGAAGTGTTAATCGATCTCAATATGCTTCGTGCGACTGTGATAGATAGGATTGAAAGCTATTTGTATAGCACTCTGATTGTCGCTGTAGAAAGAAGCACCGAACCCTAGGTAGAGAGAGAGAGAGAGAGAGAGAGAGAGAGAGAGAGAGAGAGAGAGAGAGAGAGAGAGAGAGAGAGAGCTGCACAAAATAAAACTCGTTAACTTACTTTGTTAGGGCTTCTCTCTATATTAAATAGAGAGAGGCTAAAAAGGAATAATTACATCTAAGCCCATTATGAAAACAAAATTTCAAATAGCCTCTAATATAAAAAGACTTAACTTAAAACCACCTATTCTCAACACTCCCCTTCAAGCTGGAGCATAGATATCAATCATGTTCAGCTTGTCACAACATTTTGAGAAATTTGGTCTAGCAAGAGGTTTTGTAAACATATCTGCAACTTGGTCTTCAGACTTTAGATATTTTGTAGTGATATGACCAGCTTGAACCATATCTCTTACATAGTGGCAATCAACCTCAATGTGCTTTGTTCTCTCATGAAATATAGGATTGTTCGCTATATATGTTGCCACTTTGTTATCGCACATCATGGTCATGGGAGAGGAAAACTTCACCTGAAGATCATTAAGAACAGTACGAACCCACATCAATTCAGCAACTGTTTGGGCCATAGCCCGATATTCTGATTCTGCACTTGACCTAGAAACCACATTTTGTTTCTTACTTCTCCAAGAAATCAAGTTGTCTCCCAGAAACACACAGAATCTTGTGGTAGATTTTCTATCCACTACAAATCCTGCATAGTCAGCATCAGAATAGGCCACTATCTCCAGAGTTCCACTTTTCCTGAACAATAATCCCTTTTTAGGAGAAGATTTTAGATATCTGAGAATCATAATAGCTGCATTCCAGTGTACCTCAGTTGGTTTGTACATAAACTGGCTAACTTTGCTTACTGCTAAAGCAATATCCGGCCTGGTCACAGTTACATACAGTAGCTTCCCTACTAGGGAGCGATAGCTCTTGCTATCAACCGGTTTTGACCCTTCTTCAACCAACTGAACTTTATGGTCCATGAGAATATTTGCTGGTTTAGCTCCCAACATTCCCGTTTCCTTTAATATGTCAAAAACATACTTTCGTTGAGACAAAACCATCCCTTCACGGCTCCTGACAACTTTTATACCCAGAAAATACCTAAGTGAAACCAGGTCTTTTGTAACAAAGTGTTTTTGAAGATGAGCCTTTGTGGCTTCAATAGCTTTCACATCATCTCCTGTAAGAATGATGTCATCCACATATACCACCATAACAACTATGCCAGAGCTAGTTTTCTTTATAAATAGTGTATGATCTGCTGCTGACCTATTAAAGCCAAAGCATGACATCACTTCAAACAACTTTTGAAACCATGCGCGAGGACTCTGTTTCAAACCATAAATTGCCTTTCTCAATCTACACACCTTCTGACACTCCCCCTCAACCTCGAAACCAGGAGGTTGGTGCATGTAAACGGTCTCAGATAGATCCCCATATAGAAAGGCATTTTTCACATCTAACTGGCACAAGCTTCAACCATGCTGAACAACTACTGAGAGAACAAGACGAATGGTACCCATCCGTGCAACAGGAGAAAAAGTTTCAAAGAAATCAATACCATATGTCTGAGTATACCCTTTCGCTACTAATCTGGCCTTGTACCTTTCAATAGAACCATCAGATTTGTACTTTATTGTATATACCCATTTACATCCAACAATGTTAGCATCTGCTGGGGAATCAACTAGATCCCATGTATGCTGAGATACTAAAGCATCCATTTCTTCTTGCATAGCCAGCTTCCAGCGATTATCAAGCTCTGCCTGTTGATAGTTCAGAGGAATAGTTTCAACAGATAAGGCTGAAATAAAAGACTTCATCTGATTTCCAATTCTGGCATCGGAGACAAAATGAGATATGGGATATAAGGTACATTGTCGTGTCCCCTTTCGTAGAGCAATAGGTCTGTTATCATCATCATGAAGATCACTATTGTCAGTAGAACTTACCTCAGGAGAAGAAGAAGGCTCTTGCGGAGGTGGAGCTCTACGCACATATACCAATGGAGGATTGTTAAATCTGGAAGAGGATGAAGTTTGGTTCGGTAATGAGGGCACAAATTTCAAAGGAAAAAGAGGTATAGGTAATGGAAAAGACTCAGCTGGATCAATCTGCAGCGGGGAACCGGTACTGGAGTAATATGGAGTGGATTCCAAGAAAGATACATCCGCACTGACATACTCTCGGCGAGAAATAGGATCATAACAACGATATCCCTTTTGATTTTTGGGATAACCTATAAATATGCATTTTATAGCTTGAACATCTAATTTATCACGGTCAGGGCCAAGTTTGTGTACAAAACAAACACATCCAAATATTTTTGGTGAGAAAGAAAAGAGTGGGGCATTAGGTTTTAGGATATGTAATGGAATTTGATCACCCACAGAAGACGAATGCATGCGGTTGATCAGATAGCAAGCCGTGGTAATCGCATCACCCAGTATAATCCAGGAACATTGGATTGAATCATAATGGTCCTGGCAACATCAAGCAGGTGCCGATGTTTTCGCTCAGCCACCCCATTTTGTTGAGATGAATAGGCACAGGAAGTTTGGGGTTGGATGCCATTATCTTGGTAAAATTGTAACAAACCTTTTGATTTAAACTCGAGAGCATTATCAGTGCGAACAATCTTGACAATAGATTCAAATTGAGTTTTTATTTCAAGAATTAAGGATTTGATAATACTTGGAACTTCAGATAGTTCCTTTATTAAAAACACCCATGACAACTTAGAGAAATCATCAACAATAACAAGATAGTAACGACACTGAGTCCTAGTAGGAATCTTACTAGGACCTCATACATCTGCATGAAGAAGTTCAAAGACTTTATTACTAGACTGACTCTGACTCGAAGGGAACGAACTTCGATGATGCTTTCCCAACTGACATGCTTCACACTGAAATGATGTGGTGGAAGGAATTTGAGGAAAGACCGAACAAAACTTTGACAATGAAGGATGACCAAGACGACGATGCCACTGAACAAGACTGAAAGAGTGTTCCACTGCAACATGAACATTACCCATTGGATGATGTAGGTAGTAAACTCCATTTTCTTCATAGCCTCCACCAATCTTCTTCCCCGTCAGCAAATCCTGAAAATGACAACCCATCGGATCAAATATTACTCTACAGTTTTGTTCTCTTATAAGGCAACTAACAGAGAGTAAACTTTGAGGAAAGTTTGGAGCATGAATACATTTTGCAACTGTAATGAGGAGGATATAGAAATATTTCCCTGACCAACAACCGGGGAGGAACTCCCATCGGCTAATGAGACTCCTAGATGAGCATTAATATCCTTTATATCTAAAAAAACAAGTGAATTTCCACACAAATGTCTGGATGCACCAGAGTCAATAATCCACTTACTGTCAGTCGGATGAAGATGATTTCCAGTTGAATAGGCAACACCAGCTACAGGAGGGGTGGAACTCAAAGGACGAAGAGCTATCAACTCATCATATTCAGCACGACTGAGGGTGATACTACTGTCACTTGCAAAGATATTATCCTGTACACTTGTTGCCTCGATAGTAGTAACATTTGCTTTAGGAGCATATGACTTTGATGAAGAAGAGGTTGGCCGACCATGCTTATCCCAACAACGATCTTCTAAATGTCCAGATTTTCCACAGAATGTACATTGAAGCTTTTCTCTGCCTCCCATACCACGTCCACGACCTCGTCCTCTGATATTCTGAATATTTCCACGCCCATAACCAGATGAGACAACAAGAGCAGATGACTGAGTCACAGGCTGAGATTGTGGAAGAGAGATCGCAAGTCTACTCAGACGATTGTATGCATCAACAAGAGTAGGAACATCTGATCCAGTCAACATTTGAACTTTTGCAACAGAAAATTCTGAAGAGAGACTTGTAAGAAAGCGAGCAACCATGGTTTGTTCTTGATGATCCTTCTGCTTCGAGCAACAAAGAGGCCTGTGAGCATTAAGTCTTTCAAACGCAGCTTTGACAGAGGCATAGTACTGGGCTAAGGTCTGATCTCTCTGCTGCAAATTATATATCTCCTGTTCGACTTGCAGGATACGACTCACATTCGTTTCTTGTGAGTATGTATCACGAAGATTGTCCCACATCGGTTTGGTTGTATTATAGTAGATCAATCCATCTACAATATGGGGTTCGACACTATTCATGATCTGTGACATAACTATGTCATTATCTTCATCCCAAGTAACATATTTTCCCAATTTTTCAGTGGGTTCATCTTCCAATAAAATATGTTTTCGACGATGTCCAGATACCGACATCATAAACGTTCTGGACCACCTGACATAGTTGGTTTCATTCAACCTTACAGAAGAGCCGTACGAAAAAGGATTGGCAAATGCTTTATATTCTCCAATATGTTCCAATTTGGAATCACATTTTGAATTTTCAGCCATACTGAAGATATATTTCTGTTTCAGCAAAGATAAAAATCTGGACAGACTTCAATCAACATAGGAAATAGCGTGTGTTACATACACACATCAACCGATACGACAACCCGCAGCTGTTCACAAAAAAAACCCACGACAGTAGGGAACAACAAGCCACAAGAAGAATATTTTCCCAGCACAACAGGGAATCAAGCCTGCAGTTTCCACAACAGTAGTGGACAGCAGCCCACACACATGAATACTAGTTTTTAAAATTATTTTTTATCAGCACAACAGGGAATCACGACCAACATAAATCTGCATACGCAGAAACTGAATCATAACAGCATAACTATGCATACGCAGAAACTGAATCATAACAAAGGCTGCTCCCACAACAACAATCTTTTGCTTCACGAAGTCACTTAGTGGCTTGCCTTGTGCTCTCACAACTCCCAGCAAACCAGCTAATGCAACACCAGTAGTCAATCATATCTCAATCACGAGCAACAACACAACCAGTGCAATTTCTGTTTCTCCCAAATAACAGGAAGTCACGAAAACAGAAGATACCAAAAACCACGACAAGGAGAGTGACCCAAAACATTAGGATATCACGAGATTCATGACAATAAAAAAAAACTTGGCAACAAAACAGTGTAGGAAATCACGACATCACGACAAAGATAAAACTCGACAGGGAATCACGACAAGGAATCACAACAAGGAATCACGACATCACAACAGGAAATCACGGCAGGGATAAAACTCGGCAACAGGGAATCACGAAAAAAAAAAGTTGAGGAGCTACCAGACCAGCAGCACGCATCCTGCTTCCTTAGATCTGATGACAGATCTCCAGATCTGTCATCAGATCTTACACAGAAAACTAACCAGCTGACCTTATTAGCAAAAACTTTTCATTCACGCTCCCACGATAGTTTGATCACAATCGATCACGTTCCCACGATCGATGGCTCTGATACCATGTCTCTTACATAGTGGCAATCAACCTCAATCTATCTGCAATATGGGGTTCGACACTATTCATGATCCATGACATAACTATGTCATTATCTTCATCCCAAGTAACATATTTTTCCAATTTTTCAGTGGGTTCATCTTCCAACAAAATATGTTTTCGACGATGTCCAGATACCGACATCATAAACGTTCTGGACCACCTGGCATAGTTGGTTTCATTCAACCTTACAGAAGAGCCGTACGAAAAAGGATTGGCAAATGCTTTATATTCTCCAATATGTTCCAATTTGGAATCACATTTTGAATTTTCAGCCATACTGAAGATATATTTCTGTTTCAGCAAAGATAAAAATCTGGACAGACTTCAATCAACACAGGAAATAGCGTGTGTTACACTCACACATCAACCAATACGACAACCAGCAACTGTTCACAAAAAAAAACCCACTATAGTAGGGAACAACAGGCCACAAGAAGAATATTTTTCCAGCACAGCAGGGAATCAAGCCTGCAGTTTCCACGACAGTAGTGGACAGCAGCCCACACACATGAATACTAGTTTTTAAAATTAATTTTTTTTAGCACAACAGGGAATCACGACCAACATAAATCTGCATACGCAGAAACTTAATCATAACAGCATAACTATGCATACGCAGAAACTGAATCATAACAGAGGCTGCTCCCACAACAACAATCTTTTGCTTCACAAAGTCACTTAGTGGCTTGCCCTGTGCTCTCACTAACTCCCAGCAAACCAGCTAATGCAACACCAGCAGTCAGTCATATTTCAATCACGAGCAACATCACAACCAGTGCAATTTCTGTTTCTCCCAAATAACAGGAAGTCATGAAAACAGAAGATACCAAAAACCACGACAAGGAGAGTGGCCCAAAACATTAGGATATCACGACAATAAAAAAAAAACTGGGCTTCAAAACAGTGCAGGAAATCACGACAAAGATAAAACTCGGCAAGAATCACGGCAGGGAATCACGACACGGAATCACGGCAAGGAATCACAGGGAATCACGACATCACAGCAGGAAATCAGGGCAGAGATAAAACTCGACAACAGGGAATCACGAAAAAAAAAGTTGAGGAGCTACCAGACCAGCAGAACGCATCCTGCTTCCTTAGATCTGATGACAGATCTCCAGATCTGTCATCAGATCTTACACAGAAAACTAACCAGCTGACCTTATTAGCAAAAGCTTTTCGTTCACGCTCCCACGATAGTTTGATCACGATCGATCACGTTCCCACGATCGATGGCTCTGATACCATGTAGAAAGAAGCGCTGAACCCTATATATATATATATATATATATATATAGAGAGAGAGAGAGAGAGAGAGAGAGAGAGAGAGAGAGAGAGAGAGACGACTGCACAGAATAAAACTCGTTAACTTACTTTGTTAGGGCTTCTCTCTATATTAAATAAAGAGAGGCTAAAAAAGAATAATTATATCTAAGCCCATTATGAAAACAAAATTCAAATAACTTCTAATATAAAAAGACTTAACTTAAACCACCTATTCTCAACAATCGCAAAAGAGAGTAGTGGGCAAAACATTCTCGCCTAATTCAGTTAGAAGATGCCTTAACCACGTAGCATCTGTAGTGGCTGGTGCCATGGACCGATATTCAGCCTCAGTGTTGGATCATGCAATGGCCCACTGTTTCTTGCTGCTTCAGACTATTAGATTCCCATAAATAAAAACGCAATACCCTGATAATGAGCGCTTGTCGTGTGGGTCTCCAACCCAATCTGCATCTGTATACACATCTAGTCGGTGCCGTGCACTTTTAGCTTTAGTTTGATGATAAATTAGACCATCCCCGAGGGTTCCTTTCAAGTATCGAAGAATCCTCTTGACTCCATTCATATGCTCTGTGCATGGGGCATGAATAAACTGCGAGACTTGATTGACTGCATATACAATGTCTGGCCTGGTAAAGGTGAGATATTGAAGCATACCTACAAGACTGCGACATTGTGTGAGATCTCTATATGTTTCTCCATCCTGAGAGCTAAGCTTATGATTAAGCACACTGGGAGTAGAAAGAGGTTTACAATCTTGCATTCCAACCTTATTCAACAAATCCAAAGTATACTTATGTTGCGTTAACGAGAGACGTTCACTTTACCTATCGACTTCAACGCCCAAGAAATACCGCAAATTGCCCAAATCTTTCATCTTAAACTTCTGTCTCAGAAAAACTGTTGTGATTTCTATGTGATGAGTCGAGTTCCCAGTAATGATAATGTCATCCACGTATATAAGAAGAAAAGTGGTTACCTGAGGATTATGGAAGATAAATAGAGAATGGTCCAAGTGAGATCGAATGAATCCATGCCTTCAAATTTCAAGGAAGAAACTATCAAACCATGAGCGGGAGGCCTGCCTTAACCCATAAATTGATCTTTGTAGTTTGCAAACATGTGTGCTAGGACTCTTTGCTGCATAGCCGGGGGGGGGGGGTCTTCTCCATATACACCTTCTTTCAGATTCCCATGAAGAAAGACATTTTTGACATCTAGTTGACTGAGGGGCCATCCATAATTGGCGGACAAAGATAAAATTAATCGAATGGTGCCCATTTTGATCACGTGACTAAAGGTTTCTTTGTAGTCTTGCCCGTATTCTTGTGTAAAGCCCTTGACTACTAATCTCGCCTTGTGACGTTCGATTTATCCATCAGGTTTGTACTTTATCTTATAGACCCATTTAGACCCTACAACATTCTTGTCTAAAGGTCTGGGAATAACCATCCGAGTCTCACAATCATGTAAAGCTGCTATCTCCTCATTTATAGCTTCCACCCATTTGGCTGATTGAGATGCTTGTAAAAAGGTGATAGGTTCATCCTGTTTTTCTATTTGAGAAATAAATAATTGCAATTCTGTGGAGAAGTTATCATAGCTGACCCACCTTTCAATAGGATGATGAATTCTTGCAGACTGCCTGGGTAGCACATCAAGTCTCTGATCATGGTTCCTATTGCGTCGTGTATAGATAGCCCCTTTAAACTTGGCAACATCCAGAACAATCCTTGTAAAGAGGCGTCAATCGTTGATGGTATCTGACACACCCGATCGTGCCCTATTAGCATTAATATATATGGAGAATACAATATGGGTCGGTTTTGGAATGTAACGTCAGACCCATATACAAATAAGGCCCAAATACAACATGTATAAGTATGGATTAGGTCCCAAACCCGTATCCGGATAATACACCAGTCTCAATAGTTTTTGGAAAATGATAGTGGTTTTGAAAAGAATGAATCACACTCGGAAAATGCCGACTATTCTGTGATCATTGCAAAAGTTTTCCTCTTATGTTTTCTCTTTTTCCTTCTCTTTGCTTTTCTAGCCTCTATTCCCTTTTTGAAGGGGAATGAAAGATAGAAAAGAAGAGAGAAGAGAAAAGAATGGAGAGAGATGAACTCTTTTACAAAGGTCTTATTTGACTTTAGTTTTTAAAAAAAGATTTTGAAAATTACTCGCCTCCCTTTTTGAAAATTTGCGGGAAAGTGGAGAGACGGGATTCGCTCGTCGGTACGAGATTCGACCGTTCCTATCCTCTTTACCAGGGATAATCAAACCAAGGATCGAATTTATGCCTTTTGCTTTGCCTAAATATTGTCTAAGAATTTATTCTAAGTCTGAAAATGCACAAAGAATCATGCTTGTGCGAATGCAAAGATGTATGCTCTTTTTAGAAGAATAATTCAGAAATTTTTGGGATTTTCAAGTGATTTTTGAAATATATTTGAAGATACTTGAAGAAAATGATTCAAAGGGTTGAAATTGGTTTTGAAAAGTTAGATTTTTGGATCTAACTTAGAACTAAAAATGGATCTTGAAGAAGAGATTTTGAAGTTCTAATTCTTAGAATAATCAGAGTTTGGAAAATGGATTTTCGAAATGGAAGAAGATGAAGAGGAAAATTAGATTTTGAGTTTAGAATTTTGAAGTAAGAATGAAATTTCAAAGTCAAGATGAACTTTGAATTTGGATCGATTTTCAAGAATCGATTTTGAAAAAGGAATTTTTGAATTTAGAACCTAAAACGGGAATTGAATTTGAATTTAGACTTGAGAAATAGATTTGAAAATGGTTTTGGAAATCGGAACTGAAATGAGAATCTTGAAATCCAGATGAGATTTGAAAAGAGAATTGAGTTTGGAATTGGAAATCAAATTGCAAAATGGAATTGGATTTTTGAAATCTAGAATTCAAGATGGAATTGGATTCAAGAGATCCAGATAGAACTTGAAAATGGATTTGGATTTGAGAAATCCAGATGAAATTTAGAAATGGATTTGAATTTAGGATTAATTTTAGAACTTTGATCCTTGATTTTAAAGTGATTTAAAGATTAAAACTCAGAAGATTTCAAAAGAACTTGGGGATTTGGGAATTTGAAGTGAAGAATAGAGAATACACTTGATTTTAAACTTGAATTTTTGAAATCAGGTGATGAATATGGGATTTCAAAGTTGAATTGAACTTTGAAATTTGATCTGAATATTGAATTGAATTTGAAATTGAATTTCTAAAATGAATTTCTAAAATGAATTTGGAATTTCTAAGTTGAATTGAACTTTGAAATTTGTTTTGAATTGGAAGTTGAATTTGAATCTAGAAATGAATTCGAAATTTCAAAGTCGAATTGGACTTTAAAATTGAAGTTTGAATTTTGAAATAAGACAAATTTGAGAATAGAAAGATGAATTTGAATTTATAAATAAGAATTGAAGATTGGTCTGAAAAATGAGAAGATATTTGAAGAATTATCTCAAAATCACTTAGGTTTTTGAAGAAAATTTGAAATGATTTGAAAATAATGATACAATTCTATTCTAAATGATGAATGGGTGAAAAAATTTTGAGAATTGGATATTGAAAAGCATATTTCATTCTTTAGGAGAATTAAAATAAGATTGAAGATATAATACAGTCCTGACTATGGTCATAAAATGTATTATAAAATAATTTGTATTTAAATTCAGATAAAGAATAAAATATATTTTAGTGCCTTGATAGAGTTTTAAATGAAATTAACTCTCAATATATCCTGAGTATGCCCATTGATATATATCTTAAGTCAATTTCAAGTAAAACTCTGATAAATGAAGAAAACATCATAAGATATGATGGTTTTTGAAAATAGATCCAGTGTGGATCCAATGTTGTTCCATAAAAGATAAAAATCTTAAGCATTGTTCACATTTTGACTATGGCAATCAATGTGAATCATTTGCTTAGGATTTAATTACCTTTTATTAGAATGGTGCACGTGCCATTCGTGAATTTTTGAAATAAAGGCAAAAATGATATAAAACAAGCATTTTTGTGATATTTACATGCTCATACATTCTATTTTAGTACTGAAATGTAAATTTTTCATTAATATCTAGCTATTACAACCTTGAATTGAAATTTAAAATTAAAATCTTTAATCTAAGAAGTAAAATAGTATCTCCACAGATTTCCTGCAACAACTAAGTTAGCAAAAGGTAAACGAAAGATATTATGTTAAAAGACAAATGCACACGCCTATATCTACTCTAATGGAGAATACATGTATGAAGTGCTATACTCAGGCTAAAATAAAGAAATGTGTGTGTATATGCTCCTAAATGTAATACCTAGGTTAATGAGAGAATGCCTATGCACTTGTAATATTGAGAAGAATGCGTTTGGATAAGTGCCAATGAAATGTACTATTTTGGAAACTACAAATGATGCCTAAGTGTAGTGTAATGGAGCATAGTGGTGTAGATAAGTGAATAATGCAATGTTGTTGCAGGTGAATTGCAACAGTGAAGGGTGCTCAAGTGGGAGAAGATAGTAAGGGGAATGTGTAAGGTAGGCTGGAAGGGTATGGATGCTGCTGTGTAAATGAAGTGAGGTGATGGTGTAGGTGGTAGTATGCGTGTAGCATTGTACAACGTTGTGAGTGCTGGTGGCTGTGTAACACAGGATGTGAGTGTAAACTCAGTCTCGGATCAACTTGACTCGCCGATCTTCCCCAAGCCTCCATTTTATCCTTGAATCCCTTTCATACCCGAGCCAGGAACCAGAGACTGATTTTGACTGGACTAATTTCAGAAATGAGAGAAATGAAATTTTCTATGGATAGTATATCTGAATATCCAATAATGCATCACTATTCATTGGCTTCAAAAGGGGATTTTACAAAGTTCATAATTTCGAAAATGTGTTCCTTTTCAAGTTCTTGCCAACAGTAGTGATTGAAGTCACTACTAACTGCCTTTTAAGTCATTGCTCAGGTGCAAGACAAAGCCACCCGAAGCACACTTGGTCCCATCAATTGGCTTGAAGGATCAACACTGTTTAATCATGAAAGTGACAATGAGGATGTTTCCTTGAACATGGAAAAGAGTCACGTCGAGCACCTATTTATGACCCTAAAATTCATCCTAGAGGTCAGACTATAACCTGTATTATTTTATGAAAAAGGGTTCAGAAATGTAAGAAAGGTGAAAGGGGTAATTGGGAGGGATCACACGAAGGGTTATGTATAGTAGTGAAGATGGAAACAACAGAATATGAAGAGGAGGCAGCTGATAAAGCTACGGCTGTGGATACATGATGGTGTATGGGTGAATAGTAGGTTGTAGCTGTAAAGGGAAAAAATTACAGGAAATGCAGATGATAGTGGCATACTATAGCAGGGGAGTGTTGTGGTAACGTGGATGTGGAGGCCATAATGGAAGTTTAGGTGGGACTGTAGCATTTGCAGAGGGGATGATAGCATGTATTACAGTGATATATATAGGGTGATACAGTGATGTGGGAATATTAAGTGTTGTGATGAACATGAATAGTGTCACTTGCAGGTGGATGGTAAAATGGAGTCATTGTAGTGCATGCTCAAGTGTGAAGGTGTTGACGTGTGAAGTTGTGTATGCATTGTGGGAAGAAAAATAAAGTGTAGGTAATGACAAGATTGTGTTCACTGTGTGTGTGCATACAGGTGCTTGTGGAGTGAGGGATAGGATGATAAGGGCAGGATATATCTATATCTCTCTCTCTCTCTCTCTCTATATATATATATATATATATATATATATATAAGGAAGCAAAATGTGGAGATGCTACAGTAGCTAGTGGGACTTACTACCTTTGATTATGCTGGAACCTGTTTGATATATGAACTCTTCATTTCCTTTGACCATGAATTATTGATTTTGAGTCATTATCGCAACTCAACACCTGGTATGCAGAATGCAATACAGAAAAAGGGGATCTCATGCAGAATACTTCACTAAACTAGATGGCTCTGAACCTGCAGTTCCAAGAAAAGAAAAAAAAATGTTAATACTGAGGATGATCTCAAACATTATACTTCAATAGGGTTTTCTGGGGACCGGATCCACACAGGAGGTTCTTTGATTGGGCCTTCTTCCAGTTTGGCTCTTCACACCCGATGCTGACCCTGTAACGTTGGTTTTACTACAAAGTGAAAAAGGGGACACCACACCATCTAAGATCGGCTTCGCAATAAGAGCTGGAGAAGCTGGAGAGCCATCCCCTTGTTGGATTTAACGTTGCCCAAAAATATTGGTGGAGGGAAACCTGAATCAGATTCAATCTTGTTGCAGGGCCTCAGATTGGTGCAGAGGCAGAACTACAGGGTAACTTACGCAGAACATGCAAAAATCGCTAGAACTAAGGATGATTAATGCTTAGGAAATACAAAAGCAGCAGAAACGTGAATGGGAAAGAATGCAGTAGATAACACGAATAGCTATTTTAATAAGAAAATGTACATCAATTTATAATGAACAAATGTACAAACACTGGATCGGATGGAGATCGCTCTCGCTCTATTGAATCTAAGCGTAATGTCATATTGCTGCTGTAAATGAATCTGATGGTGCTCGAATGATCGATATTTGCTGATGTGAATATCAATTGAAATTACAGGAAGCAAATTACATAAACAAAAAAGGAAATAAGACAGACCGTGATCAAGATGAAATATAAAGGAGCATCAAATCTGAATAATATAAATCAAGAAACAAATTGCAAGACCAGAAGAAAATGTTGGAACACAATGGTTCCATTTGATGTTGCACGTATGTGGATTGATATTGCTAAAAGCAAATCAATACCACAATGAGTGCTTTAATGGGGCTACGAACAAGCGGATAAAAAAAAATGAAGGGAAACAATGAAGAATAAACGATACTGAGAGAAAACCAAGAGAGAGAAAAGCTACTCCTTACCGTGAATCTGTCCTGATCGAGAGGAGAAAAGGGGGAAGACTGAAGACGGATGGGATTGCAGAGGGTTAATGGTGCGAGGCCCTGCTGTGGTTGATAATCCCCTTGAAAAGAAGTCATTTCTGGTTCCTAACCCAAGTCGGGTCTGAACCCATTTTCTGTACTGGATTGGATCCAGATCCAAAGTGCTAAATGCCTGTTGTAAATGTGTATATTATTAGAGGGTATTTTAGTGCCCTAAAAAAGGTTGTATATTGGTTATATATTAAACCTCTAATACAATGAAAAACATGCTGGAACCTATTGATGTGTTTTGCAGCCTCTTCTTCTCGTTTTTCTCTTTCCTGCACAGGTGAACGTGGTGGTCTTCACATTTCAACATGGTATCAGAGCAGCGTTGAATGCTGGGCCCAGTGTTGTTAAAAATGCGCCTCAAGGCGCAAAAAGCGTGCCTCGCCTTGAGGCGAGGGCCTTTTCGCCTTGAGGCGCACTTAAAAAGCGCAAAATTGCAAAAGCATACGCCTCATGCGCCTTGAGGCGTACGCCTTGAGGCGTACGCCTTGAGGCGAGGCGCGCCTCAAAGTGAGGCGCGCATTAAGAAATCGAATGGCCCGAACCCGAGTTCGACCCGGATCTGGGCCCATATTCTCGAAAGATCGAGAACCTGTCTTTAAAAAAGACAGGCGCTTCGGGGCGAGGGAAAGCCCTCGCCCCTTCTCTCTCCACTCTGTCCCCTCTCATCCCCGGCCACCACTCGCCGCCGACCACCACTCGCCTCTTCCAACTTCTTCTTTCCTCTTCTGAGAAGGCATCGGCGACCCGCCGGCCACCACTCGCCGCCGGCCACCACTCGCCATCGGCCAGCGACTCACCGCCACCGCCGTCCATTCTGGCGACCTCTGCGTTTTCCGGTGACAGGTAAACTTCTTTGCTTCTTCTCCGTGATGGGTCGATGAAGATCTGTGTGTTTTTCCCATGGTTGCCAGTTGAGGAAGCGGGAGCGGGAAGCGAGGCACTTTCAAAATTTTAGGAAGCGGGGAAGCGTGGGACCACTTAGGACCGATTCGGGAAGCGTCTCGGAAGCGACCTAGGAAGCGTCTCGGAAGCGAGGGGGAAGCGAAAAAAATAAAAATAAAAAATACAAAAAATTGAAAAAAACATGGGAAGCGAGGGGGAAGCGTGATGGGAAGCGCGCTTCCCATTAAAGGGAAACGCGTCCCCCATTAAAGGGAAGCGCGCTTCCCAAAAAAGGGGGACGCTTCCCCCCACACTTCGGAAGCGCAACATTTGCGCTTCCGAAGCGCGCTTCGGGGAAGCACGCTTCCCCTTTTAGCTAGGCGCTTCCGGTAACCCTTGTTTTTCCCCAACTTCTTCTTTTGTCATTTGTTCTTTGTGAAACCGTGTAACCTACGTTTATGGGGAACCCGGCTCCACTCATCCCTATATCATCCTCTGTGGTCATAACTCCCTATGGGATCTCATTGGTACTAAGTTATTTTGATCAATCTGGCCCTATCGATGGGTTCATCACAGTTGATTTAATAGAAATCAAGCTTTTGATAGTGTTCTTTAACAAAAAAAAACATGATTTTCAATTTATTTTGACAGTGTTCTTTAACAAAAAAACCATGTTTTCATTAATGGTTATTGATTTTTGAATCAGCAAAAAGTCTTGCACATAAGTCGGATTCTGTCTATTCAAATGCCGATCTTCACTAAATGGATGATCTAGATCACATACACAGGGTCCAATTTGATGAAAACAACTTGCATCAGTGAGGTCCTAATGACAGGAATGGCGATATGGATGACTGGAACCTAAATGTGGTTATGGGTGCCATGCAACACTATGCTTGCTTCACTAAATGGAGGAAAAGAGGGATTGAATGTGTGTTGTTATAGCCTGACCACGAGCAGGCTGATGCCATGAAGGCCCTCAGAATGATGAAACCACGAGCAGGCCGATGCCATCGGCTTTTTGGATGTTAAAGAAAAAAAAATCTGTGTATGTTTTTGTCTGTGAATTAGTATAAGTCTGAATTCTCTCTTCATGATATGAATTTTCAGTTTGTAACTAAAAATTTAGAAGTTTGTTTATTTGATTATTGTATGACAAGCAATATACTTCTGCAATACTTCTTGTTATGAATTGGATGTCTCTGAACTTCCAGGTGACAGATAATATTAGGGCCTTAGGGGATTTGAAGTTAAGTCGATTTTTCATCTGCGTAGCTTTTTGCTTTGTTTTACTGTTCCCATCTTCTTTTTTCTTTTTTCTTTTTTTCTTGAGAGATTGTTTTACTCTTCCCATCATGATCTCTTTGGTTCTCTACTATGAAAGGTTATCATGTCAACTATTTAAACCACTAGACGCA
This sequence comes from Nuphar pumila, assembly GCF_984573655.1. Lineage (NCBI taxonomy): Eukaryota > Viridiplantae > Streptophyta > Magnoliopsida > Nymphaeales > Nymphaeaceae > Nuphar > Nuphar pumila. The sequence goes on from NC_143253.1 coordinate 130,717,579, forward strand.
CTCGGCCTAATTTAAATTAAAAAGTAGGTTCATTATATGAATATTTTACTGTTGGCTTCTGTTCCTATTGTCTTATTAATGACTTTTTTGCATGCTGTCACTCGTGTTTTTCTTGTCACCTTTTAGCCTTGTTTGTATTTATGTATTAGTTTAGTAACTACGGATTCAAAATATTTTGGATGTTATTCCTTGCCTCTTCAAATATAGAAATACTCTAGTCTCTGGACATGCACAAGTAGCCATCTTTTCGCTTTCTTTCAACTAAAAGAACTAAAGAGATCACAATCATGGGTTTGGTTTACAAAACCTGCAACGGACCAAACCTGGTTAAGATGGACAAATTACTTAAAGAACCTTTCAACTCACATTATATTTTGATAGATTTGCAACTTCCTGACTACTATGCCTTCAGTTAGCATGTTGTATATTAGTCTGTTACATTACAGAAGAGTTATGTATGCCATCATTGTTTTGTTTCTATTACTTTGGCACACATGAGCAACGTAGCTCCTATTGCTCAATTATGTTTTTTTTCTAGGATTCCTATATAGCTTATACACCAAGATTGTCTATTTTGCATTTTTTTTATGTAATGTGGTCAGCAGAATGCATGATGTTAATATATATTTTGTGTTATGTATTTTTGCAGTTGAACAATGGCAAAAGATGTAGGATGGGATCATGGAGTTAAAGTTCCAAATCCTACTAAAGATCCCAAACTCGTAGGACATGTAATTTGTAATTACTGTCATAAAGAAAGTACATGAGGCATCTATAGGCTAAAACATCACTTAGCTGGCACAAAGCATGGTGTAAGCATGTGCGAAGCGGTTCCACCTGACGTGAAAAGATTTTTTCAGAATCATCTAAAGGATCAGAGGCTAAAGAAAGAAGAGTTAGAACAAAACAAGTTGGATATCGGGAGAAGTGTTTATTTTGGATCATCAACCAGCGAAAATGTGAATAAAGAAACTAGTGGATCAGGTAGTGATGTAAAAACAAGTACAGCTGGTCCTATGGACCTTTTTGTGAACAAAGAAGCACGACAAACCACAATAAACACTGCTTTCAAAAGGGATGAAAGAAAAAATATATGTCGTGCCATTGGTAGATTTTTTTATGCAAATGCCTTATCATTTAATCTTTGCAACGGTCCATATTTTGGTGCAATGGTAGAAGCTATTGCAAATTATGGGCGAGGGTTCAAACCGCCTTCTTATCATGAAATCAGAACGTGGATTTTGAAGGACGAGGTAGATTGTACTCATGAAATTTTGAAAGAGTTCAAAAAAGAGTGGCCAAAGGTTGGTTGCAGTATTATGGCAGATGGTTGGACAAATGAAAAAGGAAGAAACTTAATTAATTTTCTTGTGAACAGTTCATCTGGGACAATATTTTTGAAATCCGTTGACATCAGCGACATGGAAAAAACTGGTGCAAATTTGTGTAAGTTATTTGAAGAAGTTGTTAAAGAAGTTGGTGAAAGTAATGTGGTGCAATTCATTACAGATAATGCACCAAATTATGTCGCAGCTGGAAATATGTTAACAGCAGGAAAAACATGTTTTTGGACACCATGTGCAAGCCACTGCTTGGATCTTATGTTAAAAGATATTGGAAATATATCAATTTTTAAAGATACAGTGGAAAAGGCAAAAAAAATTACAAGATACATTTATAGTCATGCATGGGTATTAAATTTAATGAGAAAATTCACAAAGAAGAAAGAACTTCTGCGTCCAGCCGTCACTCGTTTTGCCACAACATATCTTACACTTTATAGTATTGGGTGTTATAAGAAAGAGTTAAAGTCGATGTTCTTATCTTCAAATTTTAGAACATCTAATTACTATAAGAAATCTGATGCTAAGAACATTTCCTATATTGTTCTTAATGATCATAAGTTTTGGGCTGCCATATCATATGCAATTAAAGCTACACTACCTCTCGTTGATGCAGACGAACCTGCTATGGGATTTTTGTATGAGGCAATGGATAGAGCGAAGGAGGAAATTGCTTCAAACCTTGACAATATCGAAAGAAAATATAAATCTATTTGGGATATCATTGATAGACGATGGGACTTGCAACTTCATAAGCCTTTGCATGCAGCTGCCTATTATTTAAATCCACATTTTCATTATGCTGACAACTTCAACCATGATGGAGAAGTTATGAGTGACTTTTATGATTGTGTTGAAAAATTAGTTTTTGATGCAAATATTCGGTTGAAAATTACAACACAAATCGATGCATTTAAAAAGGCAAAGAGCTTGTTTGGCAGAGAGACAACTGTTACAACAAGAAAATTAAAAAGTCCTGGTAAGTTTGCAATTATGTTGTTATTTGTCAATATTTTTTTATGTTTTTGTTAATTATGACATTCTTAATGTTTTTATCACATTTTTATTATTTTATTTGAATGCAACTGATTGGTGGAGTTCATTTGGGCACGAAAATCCTGAGTTGATGAATTTTGCAATTCGAATTTTAAGTTTGACATGCAGTGCATCGGGCTGTGAGAGGAATTGGAGTACTTTCTCATTGGTTTGTGACTTTGTATTTTATTTTTGAAATACATTTTTATATGTTTAATTATCTTATATTTGATTATCAATGATTTGAAATTATAGGTGCATACAAAACAAAGGAATAGACTTGAACAAGAGAAGATGAATGCATTGGTTTTTGTAATGTACAATATGAAATTAAGATAGAGAAATATGAAGAGGAGGGCTACCAAAGACCCTATATGTCTAGATCATATAGACTCAGACGATGAGTGGATTGTGGAGAAGGAAGATCCAGTGTTGCCTAGTGATCCCAATTGGTTGGAGGATTCATGGTTGAATTCGAACTTCGACATAAATGCCATTGAGCATGTGCCTATTGAAAAAGTCACTTCACCTCATGTTTCACAAAGTGGTTCTAGGCAAGACATGTCTTCAAGAGAGGATGATCGTAAAGAAGATCCCATTTTGTTCTAGGCAAGACATGGCAACATGTACATCCTTCAAGAAGATCCTTCCTTCGCTGTTCATTCTGCTGATTCATCCTTGAAGCCTCAATATTCGTCTTTTGTTCCTTCTAAATATGTGTTTGTCATCTTTGAATGTAATAAGCCAACTCTTTGGCATAGTCGTTTGGATCATTGTGGTCATCATTTTATTGAAAAACTTATCTCGAATAATTTCATTCCTAAGTCCAGTCTGGGTTCAGAAACCAGTGAAATAAAATGTCTTAGTTGTCATTTATGTAAGAGTCATGTTTTGTCTTTCAATTTAATTAATAAGAGAGCTTCAAGGCCTTTTGAGACCATATGTTCTGATGTCTGGGGCCCTGCCCCATTTGCTTCTGTTTCTGGTAGCAAATATTACCTCATTTTCATTGATAATTATTCCCGCTATACTTGGATATTCTTCATGAAACACAAATCAGAAGTTTTTGGATTGTTTCAAAATTTTCATTCGTTTGTCAAAAATCATTTCTCTACCAATATTCTCAATTTCCAATGCGATGGAAGAGGGGAATTCTCTTCCAGTGATTTTGTTAGTTTCCTTCAACATAATGGGATAAAGAGAAGAGTGTCTTGCCCACATACACCTCAACAAAATGAAATTGCAGAGAGAAAGCATCGACATATTGTTGAGAGTGCAATGAGCATGATGCATAGGACTAATTTACCTATCACTCTATGGACAAAAGCTTTCCACTCCACAGTTCATGTGATAAATCGATTGCCCATGACCATTTTAGAAAATAAGTCTCCTTTCTTCTCCTTATTTGGAATACATCCTGACTACCATGAATTACGTGTGTTTGGATGTGTTTGCTATGTTCACGTTGACAACTCATTCAGAAATAAGTTTTAGGACAAAGCATTGAAATGCAGGTTCGTGGGATATGCTGAAAACTATAAGGGGTATAGGTGTTATGATCCATTGAGCAAACGCGCCAAAATATCAAGGAATGTCATTTTTGACGAGATGAACTTCGACGATCAACCTGTTGATCCAAGTTTTCATATTGCTAGTTCAGGTCCAAGTGTTGAGGTGTACGATCCATGGTTAAATTCAGAACTCTTCTACAATGCTAGAGAAGATTGTCCTGCATATTACAACCAGAAGGAGATATGTTAGGAGTCATCAAATGTATCCCAAACAGAAGAGGTTACCACACAAAACTTGGAGCCAGTAAGGTATAAAGGTATTGTATACACCTGACAAGAAAAAGAGCAAGAGCCCTCAATCTTTTTCTTGTGATAATGATTTTGGTCCTTCTACTTCAGCTCCACATATGTTGGACAACATCAGAAGATCCACTCGGGCCCGACATCCGCTTGACTGGTCGGTAAGTTATAAAAATTTTCATTGGATTTTCAATTTTTCCTAATATCCATAAATAAAGAGGATGCGCCCCTCACATTTTATCAAGCTACAAACTCTAGAAGATGGATCAAAGCAATGAATGAAGAGATCGAAGCTTTACATGAATGTGGTACTTGAGAAGTTGTGCCTAGACCACTAGATAGGAATGTAGTTGGGTCGAGATGGGTATACAAGATAAAATATAAATCAGATGGGAGCATTGAAAGTTATAAAGCTCGACTTGTAGCCAAAGGGTTCACACAAGAACAAGGACATGATTTTGATGAAACCTTCAGCCCTGTTGTTAAGATGGAAACCATTCGTATTGTGTTGGGTTTTGCCATTGAACATGGATGGACGTTGAGCCAGTTAGATGTTAAAAATGCGTTTTTACATGGGGACCTAAAAAAGGAAGTCTATATGGAACAACCCATCGGGTATGCAAAACAAGATGCCAATCATTATATGTGCAAGTTGAAAAGAGCTTTATATGGATTGAAGCAAGCTTCTCGGTCCTGGTTCAAGAATTTTTCGTTGGAAATACAGAAGCACGGTTTCTCTCTGTCTCTTCTAGATCACTCATTATTCATCTACAATGAACGAGATGTAACCACTCTTCTGCTAATATACGTCGATGATATTATCATCACAGGGAACTACAAAAGCCATATTGAGGAAGTAAAGAATATATTAAATCAGAGATTCAAAATGAAAGATCTCGGTGATCTGCGATATTTTCTTGGGGTGGAAGTTGATAAAACGTGTGATACACTTACTCTTACTCAACACAAATACACGATGAATATTCTTAGTAGAGTAGGGATGAAAGATTATAAGCCATTCGCAACTCCAAGCATCGTCCATAAAAAATTGAGTTCTAAAGAAGGGGATTTATATGTGGATCCCACTAGATATCGTAGCATCCTGGGCATATTACAATATCTGACCTTTACCGGACCTGACGTAGTCTATTCGGTGAATCAAGTATCTCAGTTTATGCATGAACCTCATACATCGCACATGGAGGCAGTTAAGCGAATATTTCGTTATCTAAAGGGTAAAGTTGGTGATGGGCTGGTGTACAGGAAAAGTGAATTAAATAAAGGTGGCCATGAAATCATTATATATGCTGATGCTGATTGGGCGGGTGACCTAGATGAACGACAGTCTGTATCTGGTTATTGTAGTTTCATTGGATCCAACATGGTCTCTTGGAGTAGTAGAAAGCAAAAGGCTGTCGCTAGGTCAAGTACAGAGGCTGAGTACAGATCGATGGCTGCTGCGACTGTTGAGGCTACGTGGATAAGACATCTCTTAATAGAGATGGGAGAACCGATTGTTCGTTCACTTCTGTTGTGTGATAATCAAAATGCCATCAATATGTCCTTTAACCCCATCTATCATAGTCGAGCAAAGCATATTGAGATTGATCAACATTTCGTCAGAAAGAAGGTTGAAGAGAAAGAGATTGAACCTGTGTTTGTGCGAACTGAAGAGCAAGTTGCAGATATATTCACCAAAGGACTGACAAAGGACAAATTCTGGTTTCTAAAAGGCAAGTTGTTCATGGTCCAGGACCATGCACAACTTGAGGGAGGCTGAAAAGAAGTCGTTTCTGGTTCCTAACCCAAGTCAGGTCTGGACCCGTTTTCTGTACTGGATTGGATCTAGATCCAAAGTGTTAAATGCCTGTTGTAAATGTGTATATTATTAGAGGGTATTTTAGTACCCTAAAAAAGGTTGTGTATTGGTTATATATTAAACCTCTAATACAATGAAAACACGCTGGAACCTATTGACGTGTTTTGCAGCCTCTTCTCGTTTTTCTCTTTCCTGCACAGGTGAACGTGGAGGTCTTCACGTTTCAACACCCTTTCCTTCGGTTAATCCTGAGCAACAAAGGGGAGGGCTGGAGCTCTGTTGTGGGACTCTTTCTCCAGATTTGTTACAGGGGCTGAAATCTCTCTCGATTCAGCCAAAAATGGGATAAATTAGAAGGGAAGAATGGGGAAAGAGAGGATGATCGTAAAGAATTAGAAGGGTGCGGGGGGTGAAGGCGATCTTCTATGATGCGTGCTTTCGTTGGAATTCTGGAGGTCGGTTGGAAGGGAGATAGCAGAGAGCGAGAGGGATGAAAAAGGCTTTTGCTGCAGGGCCAATCTTCCTTCAGTAATGCCCAGAAGAAGAAGAAGAAAGATGAAGGAGAGCGATCGAGAAGAAGAAGGGTGCTGGGGTGAAGAGGAGCTCGACCCCTGTGCTGTTTATATAACAACAAGCCGTTAGAAAAAATTTCAACACGGGTCCTCCATTTTCAAGAATTTTCAAAAATAAGGTTTTAAAAGTAAAGTTTTTCAAAAAGCGAGGACAAAACCCTTTTTCTGAAAGTTTTTCTTTTAAGGCTTTTGAAGGAAAAATCTTAAAAGTATAAGAGAGAGAGGATCCAGATGTGATTTAAGAGGATATTTATTTTTGAAATTCGAGGTTTTTATGAAAAGGATGTTTTGTGAGAAATACCTGGTTTAATTTCAGCAACTGGGTTTCAAAAATGGGTTTGAATCCGATATTTTGAGAAAACATTGAGTTTGGATCTAGATAAAACCTCCGATAAAATTCAAAGAATTGTTTTTTTTTTTTTTTGAACAATAAGAGATCTGAGATTAGAATTGGATCTGGATATCCGATTTGGATCAGAAATTGGGTCAGAAATAAGAATTGAATTTGGATTCCAGTGAATCCAAGAAATGAATGGATTTTTTATCAGAAGTTGACCCGATTATTCAGAAGAGGTGAGTCAGGGGCAAAAGGAGATTTTTTTGGATTTTTTGGAAAATTTGGAGTGTTCACATATTCCTTTCTATTTGATTTATTATCTAAAGATGATGATATCTCTATTGATGATGAATTAACATATGATAGTGATAATGGATTGATTGAGAACAATGATTCTAATCCTCCTACCTCTCAAGAAGAGAATATAACTAGAGATCCTATCACCTATACTCATAGAGATAGAAGTACCTTCAGAAGTGCTATTGAACAATACAATGAACCTAGCGAATCTATCTCCACACATGATACAAACCCAAGAAGAACCGAAAGAACTAGAAAAACTCCTAGATTCGTATCTTTTGATTCTTTCTCTCCTAAATATCGGGCTTGTTTAAGTGCTATTCACTCATATTTTGAACCAAATTTTTTTGAAGAGGCCAAAAGATGTGTCAAGTGGAGAGAAGCTATGGAGAGTGAACTCAAAGCGCTTAGTAAAGCTAACACTTGGGAATTTCAAATGTTTCTAAATGGAAAGAAAACTATAGGATGCCGATAGGTGTTCAAAGTCAAAACCAAGAGTGATGGATCTCTTGAGAGGTATAAAGCTCGCTTAGTAGCTAAAGGATATAATCAAGAATATGAGATTGACTATGAAGAGACATTTGCTCTAGTAGCACGTATGGTTACTGTCAGATGTCTCATCACCATTTCTTCAATTAGAAAATAGAATATTTTTCAAATGGACGTCAAAAATGCCATTTTAAATGGTGATCTTAATGAAGAAGTCTATATGGATGCTCCACCTGGTATGAAAATCCTTAAAAATAAAGTTCGTCGTCTTCGTAAAGCTCTTTATGGATTGAAACAAGCTCCCAAAGCTTGACACAATAGGTTTAACAATGTAATGATAGAAAATGACTTCTCTTCATGCTATACTGACACTGCATTGTTTGTTAAGAAATCTGATGCAAGAATTGTTATATTACTGTTATATGTTGATAACGGGTGATGATACCAAGGGAATCAAGAGTATCAAATCTATCTTGACTTCAAAATTTGAAATGTCAAACTTAAGATTTCTGACATATTTTTTGGGAATTGAGGTTGCCTATTCTCACAGAGGCTATTTTTTGTCTCAAACTAAACTCGCTTGTGAGATTCTTGGCAGATCAGGAATCACAGATGACAAGGTCTGTGAAACTCCTCAAATAGTAGGTTCGAAGATGAAGATTGATGATGGGATTCTCTTAAAAGATCCCACACCTTACATGCAACTGGTTGGATCTCTAACATATCTCAGTATTACTAGGCCTGATATCTCTCATGCAGTACATGTTGCTAGTCAGTTTCAACATGCACCTACTACAGTTCATATGAGCGTCATTCTCTGCATCATCAGATACATAAAGGGTATAGTAAACAAGGGGGTATTTCTATCTTCTTCTTCTGTATTGAATTTAATTGCTTATACTGACTCTGATTGGGGAGGTGACCCGAATAACCGTCACTCCACCACTGGTTTTTGCATCTTTTTAGATGAATCTTTAATTTCTTGGAGATGCAGGAAACAACAGAAGGTCTCACTCTCATCCACAAAAACCGAATATAGAGCCATGACATCTACTATCATGGAGATTGTTTGGATTCGCAGATTGCTGAAAAATATGAATGTTCAAGTTCAAGGGCCCACAAAACTATGTTGTGATAATAAAAGTGCAATTTACATTGCCAAAAATCACACATTTCATGAGCGCATGAAAGCATATTGAGATGGATTGCCACTATGTTCGTGAAGAATACTTAAGAAGAACCATAGACCTTTCATATGTTACATCCGAATATCAACTGACAGACTTCTTCACCAAAGCATTGTGCTCTCCAAGATTAACTTCCTTCTTGGCAAACTTTCGGTTATGTCACCCTAAGTTTGATGGGGGGTGTTAAAATGTAATGTTCTTTTTATATATATTTTTATATATATATATATACACTTAGATAGATACATATACATATATATATACTATATATATACATATATATACTATATATATACATATATATATATATATGTATATATATAGTATATATATGTATATATATATGTATATACTATATATATACATATATATATATATATATATATATATATATATATATATATATATATATAACCCGATAAGGGTATTTCAGTCATTTTCCATATTTTATGCATATTCTCATTTGAGAATATGATTGTAATTTCTTTTTTATTTTATTTATTTTCTTTTTTATTTTTTCTTTTTTCTTTTGTGGTCTTTTTTGTAACATGGGGGGGCCTCAACCTATACGTTGGAGCCCCCCCCTCCCCCCACTCCTCCAAATTGTATATATAGGGGTGATTCCCCTCAACCTTCTGAAGGTTTTTTCCATATTTTACGTATATTCTCATTTGAGAATATGATTGTAATTTCTTTTTTTCTTCTTTTTTTTTTTAGTCTTTTTTGTAACATGGGGGGGGGGTCAACATATATGTTGGAGCCCCCCCCCCCTCCTCCAAATTGTATATATAAGGGTGATTCCCCTCAAGCTTCTGAAGGTTTTTGTAAAGCCTATTTGGGACTTAATATGTAGAAGTTCATATTTTTTATGCCTTTGTGCATGTGTATTTGTGCCTTTATGCACTTGTGAGAGTTCTCCTTGTGCCTTTGTGCACACTTCGTGTTTCTAGCTTTGTGTTCGAACACAAATACTCTTTTTATAGAGATTTTTACACTTACTAGTTAAATACTTAGATAGATCAAGTTGCATTAATTTTATTGTTATATATTTTTCTCGTACCTTTCGGTATTTATTTATACGTACGATACTACTACTAGTATATAATTGTATATGTTATTAACCGTGCACTTAATATTTTCAATCTTGATTGTGTGCATAATTGATTTTAATATAACATTTTTTTTGTTTTCATGACAAAAATGACGGATAAAGGGTAAGGACTTGCATCATCCTCATCCTCACATGTGAGTTCTGTTGCTAGTGTTGTTGGTAGTTGTAGTGGGAGTGTTGATTCAAGTTCTTTAGCTGCAACATGTAATGATGGGTGACCACTATGGGCACACGTAGATAAGCTTGCAAAAACTGGAGGAGGTGGTGGAAACAAGAGATTTTAATGCAAGCTCTGTGAAAGAGATTTTGTTGTGTCTTACACAAAAGTTAAGGCTCACAATTAGTGTACCATTGTTAAGCCATTAAGAAGATAATAATAAAAAAAAAGTGAATGTAAGAGGTAGAGGAAGAAAAACGATACAAGCATCATTCAATACATATAGAAGAGATGAGATTGATAGAAAAGTAGGGAGATATTTTTATTCTAGTTCACTCTTATTTAATGCAGCTATAAATTCTTATTGAAAGGATTTAGTTACTTCTTTGGCAAATTGTAATTTGAGTGGCTATGTATCTCCAAACTCAGAAAAACTACGAATCATATTTCTTGCATAAGAGAGAGCAATTGTTGAGAGATTGCTAGAGATTAAAAATATTCATAAGAACAAAATGAACTTTTCATTTGTTTCTGATGGGTGAACAAATATTCAAAGGCGTCTACTAATTAATTTCATTGCTTCTTCGTTTAGTAGCTCAGTAAGCTTGAACGCAATTTATGAATATAAAAATGCTGAGTATTTGAATGGGTTATTTATAGAAGTAATAAAAGAAGTGGGTGATCAGAAAGTAGTACAAATCATCACAGACAACACTTCAGTTTGTAAAAGTGCAGCATTGAGATTGGAGAATGAGTATCCTCATATTTTTTGGACTTCTTGTGTAGCACACAACTTGAATCTGACCCTTAAGAGCATCTGCAACTAAAAAGAAGAAAAAAATTCACCAGCATATGCTCTTTGTTCATAGATTGAGGAATTAGAAAAAAATGTCAAAAGCATTAAGAATTTTGTTATCAATCAATAGGCATTCTGACCTGAAATTGTTGAAGGTCGCTGAAACACGTTTTGCGTCCATCATTGTGATGATGAATATGATTAAGGAAGTGAAAAATGCTTTGGTTAACATGTTGACTGATGAGAATTGAACATTCTATCGTGTTGATGATGTTGTCAAGTCTCAAGAAATTAAGAAATTCATTATTGATGATGAGTTTTGAGACAGAGTCGTATATTTTATTCAATTTACGCAACCTATTTGGAAAATGTTGAGAGAAGTTGATAATGATGAGCCCATGCTTTACAAGTTTATGAAATGTGAGATAATATGATTGAAAAAATACAAGTTATAGTTTTCAAGCATGAAGAAAAAAAAATCTTACATTGGATGATTCCGAATTTTTTAACTATATTCATTCAATTTTAGTTAGAAGATGCGATAAGAGCAACACTCCTTTGCATTGCATGACACATTCTCTTATTCCAAAATGTTATGCAAAAAAGTGGCAGTATGGTGTTTTTGGTTGTTTCCCTCCAAATTTAGACCCAAAGCTATCAAGGCATAGAAATATGTGGATGACCATACTTTATTCAGAATCACATATTCTAAATTAAGTCACACAAGAGTTTGAAAAATTTGCATCTTCGAGATTATATAGACAAACATTACTAGCGAGAGAGGAGGAGAATATAGATCCTATCACATGGTGGTCAGAAACACCTTTTCTCCAACGTCTTGCATTGAGATTGTTATCTCAGCCCTGTTGTAAAAGAAATTGGAGCACATATTCTCAAATCCACAACATCTCAAATCTACAACATGAAAAGAAATAAACTCACTGACAAGCGTGCATAGGATTTAGTATATGTTCATTCTAATATTTGACTACTTTCGTGAACCAATGATGAATACATGTACTAATTGTTTTCTTAGTTATTTGACTATTTCTTAGTTTTTTCATTTAAATATACTTGTATTTAACATTTTCAAATTGGGTTTGTAATGCAGACAAGGATCATCCAAATTTTGGGATGTAAACACAGAAGAGTGTGACTTAGAGAGAGAACATGATTTCAACATTACAAGCATGGATTTATCTGAGCCCAATCTTCCTTCTTATGATGGATTTGATGATGAAATGTCAAATTATTAGGATCCATTACCTCATCGTCATATACATTGTGTAGCATAAACTTTTGGTATGTAATTATGCATTGTTTGTTTCTTTTGTTAGTATACTGTATAATTTACTTCTTTTCTGCTTTACTTATTTGATTGTTTCTATAATATATTTAGGTTGATTTAATTATGGTGTTAGTTTTTATAATTTGATTTATTGCATACATGGTGATGAATTGATTTGATGATATTATGATAATTGTTTTTTATTTTATTAGTGTTATTGTTGTTAACTGTTAAAACTTAAAAATTATATATATATATATATATAATTTTTTATATTTTGGCCCTCTTGCACCCGCACCCATGTGACATAGTCTAACAGTAGGATTATACAGAAATATAAGTGTGATTAATGTTGTGCTGTAGTGGCGCAGATCTTCTTGCTAATCAGTGGTTTGGGTAATGGGCCACTGATAAGAAGTGTAGAAATAAAACATGCATTCATGAATTCCTACAGGCTTGCCGGCACACATAATGCATCATATTCCTCCATCATGATCCTGCAAATTCATCAAATTTGGTGTACGAATTTGGTAGAGTATATGGTGTGATTTGCAGGTTGTAGAGAAGTAGAATTCACCAAATAATGTGTACAGATTTGGTAGGGTTTGCAGCATGCATGACATGCAGGTTGCAGAAAAGTAGAGCTAATGCCATGTCATTGTAATGAAGTATGCAGAAATATAAAGAATGCTTAATGCATTCACAATGTCCTACAATAGACATACAAGAGAGAGAGATAAGAGAGAAGTCCACTTAGTCAATACAACAAGCCTTTAAAAGGCATAATAAGAAGTTTATTAGAGAGGAGCTCTAAGGCTTAATGAATACAAGGGGAGTACCTCCTATTTATACACAAAAAGGAATGGAAAAAGGGAGCCATTGGGGGCTCCCACATGTTGTCGATGGGAGCCCCCGACAACTACATGGTGGGATCCCCAATGTGGTATAAAAAAGCGGTTTTAAAAAAGAAAATAAAAATAAAGAAAACTAAAAAATATCCTAATTTTAAAAATAGTTGTTTCTAGAACAACTATGTAAAATGATAAAAATACCCCTATCGGGTATTTCACACACACACACACACACACACACACACACACACACACACACACATATATATATATATATGCAAATACATGTATTTTAACAGTCATGTCATGTAAAGAATTTTCGTGAACTTAAAATCTGTCTTTGGCTTGAACAATCCTGCCATGCATGAATCCAAAATTTGAGTCGCCACAGTGAGAATGTAGATACAGTACACTAACAAGTGATTGTACAGATAATGCTCCAGTGTTTTACTCATAAGGATATGGATTATTTGCACACGAGTGTGACTGATTGTGGGCTTGATTTTAGTCATGCATCTGTTATTTATCTAAAGAACATCATTCATCACTAGGAATATAGGACCAGGAGCATCCGTGAGACACTTCAATACCTTTGCATGCAGCCTGCCGTTGCTTATGCATTCTCCTTGCACCAGTGGAATGAATCCTCCAAGTCAATGTTCTGCAGTCTCCGACTCTCCTTTGTTAGTGTTCTTTGCTTACTATTCTGATTGAGTTGCTGAACAGAGTGAAGGGTTGTCAATGTTTGGGTAGATTGTGTTGCTTTAATTGTCATTTATCTTGTAGTAGTTATGAACAATACATTGCTGCACAATTTAACATGACGTTTATTAGGTGAAGTATAGATTGATAGCTGCAGGCTGTACATTCTTGTAATGTCTTGGATTGCTGCCTCTTTTGGGTAGGTCTGCTAATGTGTGTACAGATATTACCTAGATTGTAATATTCATGGTGTGTCTTCTATCTCTAACTTTTTGATGGAGATAATAAAGGTTCCAACTCTTCTTCAATGCTGACTTTCAAAGCAAGTTATACGTGGCGATTAAACAGTTCATGGTTAGATGAATCTGTCATTTATGATTTTTGTGGATGGCCCACTTGTGATATTTCTTATAGTTAATCATGTAATTTACTAAGGGATTCATATTCCCTAATCATCATTTTGTGAAATAATGGAGAAATGGGATTCATATTGCAAGTTAATGATCCTATCATTACCTGCAATGTTGAAACCTGCAATAAAAATAAAAATATCCTCGTGGCCTGCATTCATGAAATTCAGATGGAGATCTAATGGAACTTCTTGAGGTAGTAAAACAAATAAATGATAGCCAAGATCTTGTGAAAAATTGGGATTTTTTATGGCAAAATGCTGGCTGAAATGAATAATAAAAAATCTAGTTGAAAATATGTAAAAAGAATAAAATATAACAATATAAAAAATGTTAAAAAGGTAAAAATTTAACATATAACTGGTAAAAATGCAAATATTGTGGAAAAATTGTGATCTTTAAGAAAATATCATAATATTTTTTAAAAATATGTTGATATTTTTTATTGTTTAAAATAACTGGTAAAATATCACGAGATTTTGGTGATATTTTGAAAATCTTGCAATAGTTGTCACTATGGTCCCAATTTGTCTATAAAGCTAGTTTTTGTAGAAATTTTGCTTTATGATTGATTTGGAGTTTTGGACTTATGTATAGGCCTCCATCTAGGTGAATTTGGATGTCAAGCAAACATACTAGAATAATGTGAAAGCTTGGACCAAGGAGGTTAGTTAATACTAATAAGGGTGGGAGCAATACATATACACAAAGCAAAACAAAACAAAAGTTGGGATATAGCTTGGCTGGTAGAGCTCTACTTCTGCAATTGGGTTGTTGCAATCACAAAGTGGATGTCTAATTGCCTAGGTAGTGACCATAGTATCTTGTACCTGAAACTTTTTTTTTCCTGTTACAATATTGTGAATGAGAAGCGAAACATGCCACTGGAAGCCTCAGTTGAGACCAGAGTTACCCGAAGCTTCTTATATAGCAGGGGTAAGCGCACTTCTCAAAAACTCATTTTGGAAGCACGATACTTCTCTCATCCGAAACTTGATGGAAATATTGATTCTCCCGCACTCTATGCTTTCCACACACTTTGTCCTTATTTCCCTATATGCTTGTTTTGTGCTTCTTTTCATATTTTGTGTTTGCTTCCTCTCACGCTTCCTACTCACTTCCCATGTGCTTTCTTCTAAATTGGTAATCATCAGTTTTAGTTTTGACAAAATTTTAATTTTCAGACTAAAAAATCATGAAATTTAAAAACGATAATTTTTATTTTAGTTTTTATTCACTTCTCATTCAATTCCCATTTTGCTTTCCATTCGATTTTCGTGTCGCTTCATTTTCAATTCCTGTTTTGCTTTCAAAAGGATTTCTCGCTTATCACTTCCTATAAATTTTAAAGTACCTCACTTTTTGCTTCTCGCTTTTGCGCTTTATATTGTTTCCTGCTCTGGCATCCTTGGTTGAGACAAAGACGGGCTATCAAGAATGTAGAGGAAGTTGGATGGGCAGTTGCTCGGATCTAGAATAGATCATACCTGGATTAGTGTTTAAATCAGTGGTTCTCCCAGGTTTACTTCTTCTAGGACCTCTGGACAAGAGGATCAAGTTGACCCTTGTGAACAGCTTGATGTGCTATCTTGCTTTAACCCTTATAGCATGTGGTTGATGACCTAAATGTGCCAAAAGCATTAAAGTGATACAAAATATGACATAATTTTATAAAACACAACACACTTTGTGTGCTTGACATACTATGTCCCTTTAACCGATAGAGTGAATTCTGGCTGATGACATAAATGCACAAAAACCATTAAAATATTATATCTCATATAAAATGCTATTAAACATACTGTGCATATCTTATGCTAATGTACACCATAAAACTGTGAAAGCTGCAGCATCCCTCAGCTTGCGTGTCCTGTTACACAAAGAAGAGAGAGAAAAAAGAAAAAGATAGGAGATGAACTAGAGGTTGTGCCCTATCTGGGACGTCCCTCTTGTATATATATCATGTTGAGATTACATGGAGAAAATACAAGAATACCCTTTAGGTATGAAACATATTACAACAAGAATACATAAAGTAGAAATACCAAAAATACCCTTCAGACGTGATTTCTAATAGCCCCCTTCAAATTGGGCATGGGTCTTGAATGATCATGGACAATTTACTCTTAAGGAATCAATGACGCAAAGAGGATAGCGGCTTGGTGAAAAGATCTGCTACTTGGTCTTCACCTCAGAGAAACATAGGATGGATCTCTTTACTTTCAGCTTTTTCATGGATGAGTGTTGATCAATCTTCACATGTTTCATTTTTCCATGTTGCACAGGGTTGGTGGCAATAGCGACTGCACTTCTATTATCACATAAAAGAAATGATTGGGATAGCGTTTGATGTAAATTGACTAACAAATGTCTAGTTCATAAAACCTCTGTCGTTACGGCTGCCATGGCACGATACTCCGCTTCGGTACTAGATCGCGCAACTGTCTTCTGTCATCGATTGGACCAAGAAACGAGATGTCCCAAGAAGACTGCACAGCCTGTGACAGATCATCATACCTTGGGTGAAAACTTGTCACGTAAGAAATTGTGCACATGCACAAAACATCTATTGCCAAAGGTGCGTAAAAGGGAGTAATCAGGTCGCTGTCCTTGAAGCATAAAGTAAGGGAAAAACCTTCCAAGGGAAGTAAGAGACATGCAATTAATAAAAAAAGTAGTTGTGTAAAAGGCCTCGGTCCATAGACTTAGCTGAATTTTGAATTCCTTCATAAGGGTAAGTGCTATTTCGGAAATTTGCCGGTGTTTTCTCTCAGCCACCCCATTATGCTGAGAAGTTTCGTGGGCAAGACAATTCACGTTTAATTCCATGATCATCTAGGTAATTAGAAAAAGTCACAACCATTTGATCGTTAACTAAACTCAAAATCCGAAACTGTTCACACGGTTTTTTTTTAACCTGTGGATTCAGAAAGGTGTGTGTAGTCTGATGACTACCCGATCTTGGCCAAAATCGAGACAAGGTCTTGTTGGGTTAAAATCTTTTGTTGGGTTTAAAGGAAAACGTTAAAAGAAAAAGAAGAGGGATTTTTCACATTGGGATGATGGAGTCTGGTCAGATCTGAAGCAAACAATGTATAATAAAACTCCGGATTAAGAAACACAAAAGGAGATTAAACAAAATTGAACGAGATTGAATTTAAAATGAATAAGAAGTGGCCAAGATCTGATCTGATGTGATCAAATCTGATATAATGAGATTGAAGCAACCAAGATCTGGTCTGACGTAACCGATTTGATTTAAAAGAAAGACTGAAATAAATGAGAGAAATCAAGGACAAGGAATAAAGACAAGCAAGAAGAGAAGAATCTGGTCTGATGTGACCAGATTTGGTTTTGAGAAAAGAAATAAGAAAACGATGAGATCTGGTTCAACGTGACCAGATTCAGATTAAAATGGGAATGGAGAAGAGATGAATACAAATCACGACCTGATGTTTGCCTCGACCTGCTCTGATACCATGTGAAAGCTGCAGCGTCTCTCAGCCTGCGTGTCCCTAACTGGGACATCCCTCTTGTATATATTATCATGTTGAGATTACATGGAAAAATACAAGAATACCCTTTAGGTATGAAACATATTACAACTAGGATACATAGAAATACCAAAAATATCCTTCGGACTTGATTTCTAACAAAAACACACCTTGAGATTGAGCTTTAGAGGATAAATTAGAAGCAAGGAGAATAGAAACATTTCAAAAAGTTCCAGGAATATGGCTCAAGGGGGCATCTGATGAAGCAACTAATCCATTCACAAATTGGTTTGTGATAAAGTGATAGTTCATCCCATTAGTTTAGTGTGCTCGTATGTGATCTGGTTGCTTCATAAATAGCACTATCATTGTGATAGAAGCATGCAATTGGAGTACCCAAACACACATCCATGTCGGTAGAGCTGTAGAAGGTTAGGAGCCATTATTGTGCATGACCTATAGAAGAAAGAGCTTTGTTTATTTATTTAATTTTTTTTGCCCTTCATTATATAGGCTGATCTTGTGAGGAACTCCAAAACCTTTGGTAGGTTGCCGATCAATCACATTATCTCCCTTGTGTAATGAAATATGCGAAAAAACAAATACAAGGTGCACAAGCACTATTACAAGTCCAATAAATCACATTACAAAAGCACCAAGGCATTACACCTATGTCACAGGGATTCGGCTAGGAGGGTGCCGCACCCGCGTCCACGCGACTCGACGCGGGTGCGGGTGCGGGTGCCGCACCGGGTGCGGTCAACTCGATCCTGGGTGCGTTGACCGCACCCAGGATCATTAATGTCCATTTTTAAAAAAAAAAATTGCCCAAATGGGCTTCGAAATTTTTTTAAAAAAACTTTATGCTAGTCAGCACAGCTGCTGACAGCACCTGTCAGCACAGCTGCTGACAGCTGCAAAATTTGAAAAAAAAACCCCGCCTATTCCCCAACCCCCTTTATATATATATATATATATATATTATTACATTTTTGCCCCTGCCGCACCCCCGCACCCGGGTTTTTTGGAAGTGCCGAATCCCCGCACCCGCACCCATGTGACATAGCATTACACTAAGCACAAAGTGCATATACAAGACTTCAAAGACTCAAAAAATAACACAACATAAAAAATATAATCTTTATTGAGTAGAATACTTAGGAAAAGCATTGGAAACAAATGGTCTTTTTTTATCCTTATTTATACATAAGAGGTCGTCTCAATAGAGCTCTTGGAACAGTCCAACAACTCTAGCTATTGGACTGTTCCAAAAGCTCTATTGAATAGTCAACTCTATGTTGACTAGTCCAAAAAGAACTTAACTAAAAGCACCTCTCAAAACTAAGGCAATTAAAAAAAAATACAAAAGACAAAAATAAATACAAAACTGTCTCTATAAGACATACCTATATAAAAAAGTAAAAAGACTAAAATGCCTTGATGGGCATTACTTATTACAACATATATATTTATATATATATATATATATTCATTATATTATGAATATATATACATATTTTAACACCTGTAAAACTTATAGTGTAAACACTGAAAGTTTGAAATATAAAAAGAAAACAAAGGGAAGGATCCAAGTCTTTACTGATAATCTTCTCCAAATACCTGCATTGGCTATCTCCATTTTCATGATGCATCAAAGATATAATTTCTTTTTCAACCCATAGCATCTTTAAGAACCTGCAGAGAGAATAAAAACAAAGGTTCCAACTACACAAAGGTAGATATTCTTACCAAATAGTTATTAAACAAAAAATGTTTTAACCCAACAATTTTAAAAATAAATATAAAATGCATGTATTTAGATTAAAAAAATTTTATTTTTTGAACAAGAATAACTCTGATTAATTCATATATATGAAGCGGTGATGGTTAAGTTCTTTAACAAAACATAAAGATACTATAAACTTAAAACAATTTTAAAAATGAATCAGATATGCACCTTAAGCAAATAATTTTAAGATTTTAGAAACATTAGTAACAATTCAGGCAAGGTACAATAGCCATTAAGGAAAACACAAGGAATAGACTTCAAAATCAATTTTTAAGAATTTCTTGTTTAAAAAATTATAACCATAAAACAGCAGAATTTTCATAAATTCTGATCATAGTAGAATTTTGATCACTAAAAATAAAAAACAAGTACATATTAGAAACACAGGAGAGTGTTTTAAAGGCTACAATGAGATGAAAAGCAAAGTGGTCACTTATGGACCAAGAACACCTTCACAATGAAGATACACAACTCACTAAGAGTCACAAGCACAAAATATAAAATGTTCTCATTAACAAAATGCTTAGAAAAATACATATTTAGACATAAAATATCAGTAATATATAAACAATTTTGCAATAATGTCTCAAAGGCTTGGGTAAACATTTCAAATAAGATACTAATTAATTATACTAAGCAAAACACGACATGTATATCAAATGTAAGAACTCAAAGGAGTTCACAATAAACGAGAAATTAATTAAATTCGTTTGAAACATGCAAGACAACCAACATGGAACAAATCTCAATATTCTCAACATATATATCCAACATGCAATTAAAGCATATTCAATGCACATAATAATGCATGAAATTTTTTCAATGAATAACCATTTTTCATACAAGGAAAAAATGAGCAGCGGAAAGAATTAGAAAGTTTATAGAAAGTTTTTTAAAAATCCCACGTAACAAAAGAAATCATATTTGCAAATCTCATCACCAATTTACTCACTAGAAGCAACCCCCTCTTTGACCTCCAACTCAAAATCCTCAAAATTCAAGTGTATCGGTGCATAGGACAAAAGATCAAATACAAATGTCAACAATAACCATACCAGTGACTATGCACCAACAATACTAGCTATCTGACAATACAAACTAGCTACAACCACAAGAGGTGCACATCCCTCACTTTACAAATGATTGTAAAACTGCAAACAACATCAGTTTCAATGGGTGCACATAACTCACTGCATTGATAAAACAAAATCTTTTATCCAAAGGAAAAAATTACTCATATAAGAAAAAAGAGTGGAAAAGGCTAGAAAGGTAATAATACTGTAATAAAGACAAACTGATGTCAAAAAACCAGAAGATTTGAAAAACAATATCCAAATAAAAGCAATAACTTTTGCAACAATATGATATTTAATCGATAAGAACCAAAATGGTCACAAGCAAATAACAATAGAGCCATCACTAACAAAAATTGATACGAGTATCCATAAATAATAAAGGTCAAAAAGACAAATGAGTGATACAACTCACTCATAGAACCAGAGGTCAATTAACTATTAGTATAGATTGTCAATGTTTTGGCTCTGACTCATAGTTAATTGACCTCTAGTTCTATGAGTAAGTTGTATCCAATAAATAATAAAGGCCAAAAAGACAAATGATTGATACAACTCCCTCATAGAACCAAAGGTCAATTAACTATCATAACTCACCTCAACAACTATAGCCAAAATATTGACAATCTATATTGATAAGAAGATAGAGGTACACAC
Source organism: Nuphar pumila (assembly GCF_984573655.1). Taxonomy (NCBI): domain Eukaryota; kingdom Viridiplantae; phylum Streptophyta; class Magnoliopsida; order Nymphaeales; family Nymphaeaceae; genus Nuphar; species Nuphar pumila. Next base: position 130,738,800 of record NC_143253.1, read on the forward strand.
ATAACTCACCTCAACAACTAACTTTGTCTTCACAACATCGAGGTGCACAAAACTATTGAGTGATACAACTCATTCATAGAACCGGAGGTCAATCAAGTATCAGTCAGGGCTAAAACATTGGCAATCTATATTGACAAGAAGATATAGGTGCACACATAACTCACCTCAACAACTAACTCTGGCTTCACAACACAAAAGTGCATACAACAGACCTCGATAAGGCCAAACAAATAATAATGGATGTATCAAAAGAAGAGTGATGGACCAAGCCATATAAAAGTAAAAAAGGAAAACCTTAAAAGACATATTCCAAGAAAAAGAAGGAGGGCTCTTAAAGGCACGGGAGGGGCGCAAATCGGGGAAACCCCAAAGGGGTTTTCCTTTTTAGCAAGGGAACTTTGTTGGACTTGTAATAGTGCTTATTTTGTTCGAGTTCGTGCTTCGTGCTTCGTGATCGATGTATGGCTTGGATTCCCAACCCGGACAGAACCTGGACCCAAACCGAGTCCAGGGAAATACAAAGTTCCCAAGCACTATTACAAGTCCAATAAAGAATATTACAAAAGCACTAAGGCACTACACAAGCACAAACTGCATATACAAGACTTCAAAGAGTAAAAAATAACACAAGAACATAAAAAATATAATCTTTATTGAGTAAAATACTTAGAAAAAACATTGGAAATAAATGGGGTTTTTTACCTCTATTTATACGTAAGAGGTAGTCTCAATAGAGTTGTTGGAAGTTGGAACAGTCCAACAAATAGAAATATAGCTGTTGGACTGTTCCAACAGCTCTATTGACTAGTCAACTCTATGATAACTAGTCCAAAAAGAACCTAACTAAAAGAACCCCTCAAAACCAAGGCAATTACAAAAAATAAAAAATAATAAAAATAAATACAAAACTGTCCTTATAGGACAGACCTATATACAAAAAGTAAAAAAACTAAAATGCCCCTGATGGGCATTACTTATTACTACAGAATTATATATATATAGTCATTATATATATATATATATATATATATTTTAACACCTTGTCAAGGACAGTGTTGAGTCTATTGACATATATGTTAAAAGCTGAAAGAGGGATGGGGAAAGTGTATTGTCCTAAGCGCATTACTTTATATAACAATTGCTAGGAGAGGCATCAAGCTAAAACAAACTTATTGAATGAGCAGCATGATGAATTTCTGGAAAACTAGTAGGGAGGCCTGATGCCCCCTTACTCTGAAAACCATGGAAATCATGGCAGTTGAGGAGGCATTTTGATGGGACTTGACTTTTTTAGTTGAAATTTGAAAAGCATAGGGTGCCCCCCCACCTTATTGTGCTGGTACACGCATCCATGGGCTATTGTGCTAGTTACATTTAGTCATTCCCTTTCATTTCAAGATGCTAGTTGTTTCATGTTCGGTATCAATCTTGTTTTAATATTCTTATGTGGTTTTTTCTTTGCATTGAAAGGAAATCTTTTCATATGTGAGAGTTGCACATTCTTACTGAGAAATGACTATCAGAGCATTGACTAGGTGTTTGTTTCCTCTCTGGTGAAGCAGCATATGGATTGGATCTTTCTGTTTTGCAATTCTCTAGAACTTTCAGTGGTCATCAGAGCATTGCTGATTTATTTCTGAATGTCACCATCTTGAGCTTAATGTTTGCTTATTTCAAGATGGCATGATATTCGCAGTACATGGTGGTTTTTTCTGATGCCTTTTCCATAAGTTGTTCAGATGAATACTTTAAGAAGTTTTGAGTTCCCTCGCAGTTCTGCAAAAGCCTAGATTTATTCTGGCATGCTGCCTTTGGCAGCTCTTGAAAATGTTCTCTTTCTTATTCCAGATGTAATTCCTGTTTCTAACATATCTGTTATAAACAGCATGAAACAGGTTTGTGTAAAAATCTACTCCAGGAGTATGCTCAGAAAAGGTGCTACCCGATTCCATCCTACATATGTAAGATTGAGGGTACCCCAAATCAATCTTCTTTCACTTGTACTGTTGAGATTGGAGGGATCCAATATATTGGTGGTGCTGCAAGAACCAAGAAAGTGGCAGAAATGAAGGCAGCCCGCACAGCATTGCTTGCAATTCAAGCAAATAATTGTAAGTGATTGTTTTTTGTTTGCTAATTTTCTTTGCTATCTCTAACCTTCAGTTTTTGATCTAGATGGGCCAGGGGCAAATTTCCACCAAGCTAGCGGTCAGGTGTTCACTGTTGTTCCAGGGAAAAGGAAGACAAAGGAAGGGGAAGCACTCACTGAAACATCTAAGGCTCTCAAATCCAAGAAAGGGAAATTCAAGAAGAAATCTAAGAAGAGGTTTGCTCGTTCGAAGGGGAGGGTAAGTGCAGATGTTACTCAAAATGGGCAAAAAGGTGCCAATGCGGCAATGGTCCAGGATGTAAATCTGGGTATGTCAGTTGCAGGAGTAGAAACAAATTGTCAAGTTATTCAAACTTCTGTGATGCCAAACATTGTAGGTAATCAACTAGTGGAGTTGCTCCGGGTTGCTATGCAGAGTTCTCAAGGTACATTCACTCCTTTGATGCCAGGCATCTTGAGCACACCAGCAGAGCTGCTCGGTTCCATGATTCAAAGTCAAGTCCCCATCCAACAAACAGTCACTAGTATGATTCCAAACCCAAATAGTGATGGCAAGTCCATAAAGTTAGAAGGTGCAGATCAAGAGATGTAACTCAAGCAAGAGGGAGCCGAGAATGGTGGCTCTGACAGCAGGATTGGAGATGTGAGTGTGGGAACCGGTTTATCTGTCCAGGAAGCTCAGTTGGATCAAAGCAGTGGACAGACACAATCAGAACCTGCAGCACAAAATGTGGTTTAGCAAGGAAAGCTGAATTGCACTGTTGTTAAGTGCGTCCAGTTATTTACTTGATATTGATCCTTTATTTCACCCCTACACATCTCTAGGGTTTTTGAATGTGCAGGCAGGCTTAGAGTCAAAGGGGTGAGCATAGAAAGTACGGATACAGTTCCATTTTTGTGTGGTGCATGAGCTGGTTCCTCGAACCTCATTCATCTTAACATTATCTTTGATGCAGTTTTTGGTGCTTGACTGATTAGTAATGTATAAAAATACTCAAAGGCAGGATGTTCCACCAGATGTATAACGAGCTTAATGTAGCAGTTAAACACAAGCCGAGCTGATGCTTGTGTCAAATGCCTTCCAGCTAGGGATGTCAACGGATTGAATTTTATCTGATACCCGACAAATCTGACTCCGTTTAGTTGGGGACTTGGTAAGCCAACACCATATCTGATTATAATAGAAGTATATATGGTTTTGCTTTTTTGCAACCAATGTGATGGATATCCTAATCCAATCACGTAAAAAAAAAAATTGGACTTAGTATGAGTTTTGACCATCCAAATCTGAATCTGATTCGGAAGCCATTTGGCCAACATTCAATTAGTTGGATCTGGTATTGGCCCCATCTTGAATACAAACCACTTATATCGTTAGTTCCAACTGACTACTGAATGTGCAAACACAAACACACCATCCTATCCATTGATGGTGTATCAACCCTCATGAGAATGGTTCTGTTGGAGCCCTTTTTTCATAGCCCAAGAATAATGATGGCTAGTAGGCCATCCTAAGTTGGTCGTGTGGGCACATGCTTGGTTCACTTGCGAAATTGGGTCATAACATCTCGGCCTTCATTGCATACTACCAAGGCACTAGATACCCTAATGAAATGGACTATTCCTGCTTGTGATGGCAGAGGCTATCTGTTGCACCACCATGCTGAGGCTGCACATCCTTGCGCTTACATTGTCGGACATGCACCAACCATGTCACCTTACTGATATAGGTGCCTTGGGTGAGGACTCCCTGCTAGTAAGCAAAACATGTGGATTCAAACTCGCCGTGATGCCTCGGGATGGCATCATGGCTTGGTGGGGTCAAATGAGATAGCTGGATGGTTAGGTTAGGTTGCACTATCATAACCAAGGGGCTTTAGGTTCGAATCTGATGGGGGTCATGCCCAGCTTGACTGTCAAAACAAAACTCTTAACGTCCGACCTAGGGGTGGCAATCGGGTTGGCGGGTCAGCATACCTCAACCCGAACCCGACCCGTTTATTAAATGGGTCGGCTGTGGCAAACACGAACCCGACCCGTTTAATAAACGGGTAACCCGTCACGACCCGCCAACCCATTTAATAAATGGGTTGGGTCGGGTAAACGGGTTTTCAGGTTCACGGGTCAGGTTGGCGGGTCGGGTTGGCGGATCGGATTGGCAGGTAGGCAGGTTGGCGGGTCGGGTTGACAGGTTGACGGGTCGGGTTGACCCACCTGCCTAACCCGTTTATTAAACGGGTCAGCTGGGTTGGCGGGTTGGCATACCCCCAACCCGAACCCGACCTGTCAAGAGGCCAATGAGACTTGGGCCGGACCTGTCAAGAGGCCAATGAGACTTGGGCCTCAGGGCCCCTGGGCCAAAAAAAAATTTAGGGGCCCATTTTTAATAGGGATTCCATTTTTAATGGGGACCAAAAACAGCAAAAAAAATTTTAGGGGCCTCAAAAAAATTGGAGGCGCTGCCCTCGAACTCCTACTATTAATAGGGGGCTCAAAAAATTTCGAGGCGCTGCCCCCAAACTCCTACTATTATTAGGGGGCCTATTTTTAGGGAGCCCATTTTTAATAGGGGTTCAAAAAATTTCGCGGCCCTGCCCCAGAACTCATGCTATTAATAGGGGGCCCATTTTTTCCCTCCGCCTCAGGCCCCATAAAACACAGGTACGGCCCTGGGAGAGCGGATCCGCACCGTTTACAACCATAATCCCCATCCCTCTGTACTGTAGCTCAGTACAAGTAGGACCCACAGTGGGTTGGGGTTTGTGGTAAACGCACAGCGTTTTTACAGGATCTGCTCTCCATATTTAGGGGTGTCAATGGGTCGGGTTTGGTTCGGAAACCAGACTTGAACCTGATTTTTAAGTATGGTATCAGATTTGGACCCAGGTCTAATCGGGTCCACTATAAGAGAAATCATACTTTAACCCGATAATTAGAACTACATGAACAAGACCCCGACCATAGTCGATAAAATAATATTTTTTATCATTTTTACATTGAATAATTGCGGGTCTTAATTAAAACTCAGGTCAAGCTCGGGCCTGGTATAAAATTTCACAAACTATACCCAAATTCATGTATTAATCGGACTTTCAGGTCCAAACCTCAGTCTTAATCAGGTCCTCTTATTTATCACCATACCTAGACCTTATAGGGTATGGTCTGGGTCGGATCTGAGTAAACCCGATCCATTGACACCCCTACTCATATTCGGATTCCCCCCAATAGGCCTTGTGCAAGAAACCTAATTTTTTTGCATAAAATGAATGTATCGTTCTTGTAAAATGACACAATTTCATAAATGTCTCACAATTTGTCAAAATCCTCTTCATGCTCAATATTTTGATTATCGACTTTTTAATAACATTTTATCCTTGGCACAAAGTGAATCTATTGATGTTCGTGCTATAGATAAGTATGTCTTTTGAAGGTCACAATATCTCAATAAAAAGAGATTCACATGAAGTATTTGCAAACATAGCTAACTTGAATTCTAATAAAAGAGATTCACATATCAAATGTGATCATCTTTTGAGGTTCGTAAGCTCAATACTAACCTTTTAGAATTGAAAAGTTTTAGCTGGACAAGTTTGTTTCGTACATTGGAGACGTCATGAAAACCTCTTTTTAGCTAAAAACTTGCTTAAAATCATAAAAACAATGTTTTAATAACAAGCAATCATTTCAAGTTTAAATAAAAGGACATCAATGATAAAACATATTAAAAATGCATTGAGTTTGTTGATGTAACCCAATAGGTCCCCTTCAAGTCAGTTTCGATACAAATCGGGTCCGAGTTTGGGTCGGTTCAAGAATATAATTGGTTCGAGTACATAATTGGTTTGAGTTTGGGACGGTTTAATTTTATACTACGAGGAACCATTTTAGTCGGATATAAAAAACGGGTTGGATACAAGCAGTTCAAGTCGTTATTTATAATACATAAGATCCGACTCATTTTCACTAGGGGTCTATACTTTGGATCAACGCCAAACTCATAAGTCCACTAATATCGGGGTATAATAGATATGAGATATTGAGTCCGGTTGTGTATAATCAATATTTGAGATATTCCTTTTTCCAAAAATTATCGAACAAGCATACAGAGATTGCCACCCCGAACCATACTCGATCCATAGACATCCCAACCCGAACCCGCCTAAGAGGCGGGTTGGGTCAGAAATTGCCACCCCTAGTCCGACCCCTCCTCATAACATGTGTTCTCCGTGTTAGCCCACCATATTATACATGACGTCACTGTTTTTTTCCAACTTCATGCCTCAATGATCTGCACATGGACGTATGCTTGACTAGAAAAGGATTGAGACAGTTAACTTCCTGCCAAGAGGCTATGGTAGTTCGCTTACTCTTTGCCACTACTTACAAGGAAGTGCAGCTTGGTTGGCTGAGAAAGGTTTGATTATTTGGTTCTATTTCTTTGTAGCTGGTTGGCTTGTGATGCGATTGGAATCCGTCTTTTCTTTCTGTCACCGGAGCACCCCAAAGGCATGCCCAACAACCATGGCCGACTCTAAATGCCTGATGCACCATAGGTTCATGTTGTGCAGCCCTGATTTGATGATTTATCATATTTCTGTAAGGCCTTTAGATGGCTTGCTGCATGGAAGTTGCCAAGGGTATAACTTGGGCAGATCTTTGGTATGTGGGAGCAAGCAATCCCAGAACACCACCAAAATTTGGATTTAAACACACACACGCACACACAAATGCATTCATTTAGGATGACTTGGGAAATGTGAAAAGATCAAAGTTGCAAGTGTTTCTGCTTGATCGGATCTTGTAGATGTGTCTATATTTCTTATTTACTAAAAAGCATTGCCTTGAATCAGATTGATTGTGATTTAACAAAAAAAGCTATAAAGTTTTTTACTATCAAATTTTAGTGTGATATGAGTTGATTTTTTGTCTTAGGAAATACATGTAAACATGAAAAATAGCTAATCTAATGCATGTTTTCTGCTTAGTAAACTATGATAGACTCATCTACATGTCCAAATTAAGAAAAAAACACTTCCAACTAGGGGTATCAACGGGTCAGACCCCCACTAAAATGGGTGGGTCCAAACCCTGATCCGATTAAGTGATGCATGTATCGGATCCAGGTTTGGGTCTGATCGATTTTTTAATAGAGAATCATAGCTGGATTAAGAATTACATAAACCAGACATGGTCCGTACCTGGTAAAATAATGTTTTCAAGATCTTAATTGGAACTCGGGTTGGAGCCGGGTTTGGTATAAAATTTCATAAACCATGCCCACCCCCTTTAATATTCAGACCTCACGGGTCAGACCTGGATAGTTAATCGGATTCCCTTATGGATCGGGATCGGGTCATACTCGATCCATAGACATCCCTACTTTCAACTATCATTTTTAAAGGGTCTTAATCAAAAGGGTCCCAGCGAACACACTGTGGAGAGAGCATTCTCCACAGGCTTGCATGACGTGGTGGTAGTGCCCATAGCAAATTCCATTTAAAACATCTTTTTTTAAAAATGTTTGAAAATTAAAACAAATGATCTTTTTTAAGAAATCAGCAAAAGAGTTCTTTTTTTAGAAGAAAATTTAATTAGAAGACCAATATTGATATTGAGAAAAAAATACTTATCAAAAGAAACTCAGTCATCAATCTAATTTTATCCGATATTGGGTTTATGTAACATTGACTCTTGAACTTGAATCCCATAATTTCTCTACCATAACTTGATTTTCTAGAAAGAAACTTATATATATGCTTGTTTTCTCAACCTTGTTTTGTAAAAATAAATCCAATTTAAGCTCATTAATTTTATACTGTTTGTAGTTTTTTTATTCAAAGGACCCGTTTGTTTCATTCCCACAGAAGGAAATGACATGAATTTCCGAAAAAATCTTACCAACTCAGCATTCCCATGAGAATGCTTTCACAGGGTATGGAAGGTTTTGCACATGAAAATTGGGGAGTGATAAAGTAGGTGATGGAAAAAAAAAGTGGAGCCCGCATGCGCTAAGTTGGCACTTTCCCATTATGAAGATTTGATGTTTGTTTAGGTAGGAAATGGATGCCAATTCAGCATTTTTCATGAAAATTGCATGAAACAAACGGGCCCTAATTTGTTTTTTTATGCCGATTTTTTCATCTGTTTTTTTAATGCGAAACCTTTCTAATCATGCATTCATTATTTGACGAATTTTGTCGTTTCACATATTGCTTAACTAGAGGACGTCCAAACCATACCGGTGGTTTCTCCATGTTATACGAAAAAAGAAAACTATGGTTGTGCCAACAACATCGAAGACATTAGAACTAATGAATCTATTGCCAATATATTATAGTGTGATACATATAATGACAAATAATAGAAAAAGAATAACATTATTGAGGAATTGGGCCCTCAACCGAAATGGAGTTTAACGTCTCCTAATATTTACATTTCTTTTTTCCACTCAGAATAATAATAAAAAAAGGTTGAATCTTAATTTTAGTAGTCCCTCTATTATTTCTTTTCCTTTTGAGAAAGTTTAGGCCCCATCATTTTATGGACCACATGTGCTTGGTCTACAAGAGTGGTGGATTATTATGTTGCAATTAATTGGAGGACCCCATAAGCCTCTCTCTCTTGTATGTATTATATTCCTAAAATAACCTAACTGCTACTAATCCGAACAAATAACTGGATGCCAATATAGCCAAAAAGGGTTTCAAATCGTTTTAAAAATTCTTATAGAGAAAAGTAAAAAAGTGTTGGCCTAACGGATTAAAAAAGTCAGAGCTGCTGTTTGCTTAATCTGAAGCACTAGATGTTTTCATCATTGTTTGATTAATAAAGAACATGCTTTGGTTTGAATTATTTTAATGAAAATTTCGATTTTGTAATTAAAAAGTTTTGGTGCTATATGAGCTACACCAATTGTTAAATCTTGTTGAAAACCCATGTCCACAAAAAAATTCTAATCTAACGCACGTTCTCCAACTAAATAAACTATATTGGGCATATATGTAGCTCCTGATTTTGCAAAAAAACAACCCTCTTTCAACCAATTAAGATTGATTAGTTAGGTAAGTGGTTAGGACATGATTCTCTCTCTCTCTCTCTCTCTCTCTCTCTCTCTATATATATATATATATATATATATATATATATAGAGAGAGAGAGAGAGAGAGAGAGAGAGAGAGAGAATCATGTCCTAACCACTTTTCTAGATAACTGCTGTGTTAACGGGTTTTCGAAGGATTTTTTCTATGTATTGCTTAAATCTGACCATGCAGATGTGTTCGGTGATACTTGGATCATGCTTTTTTCATGAAAAACATGATTTTTAAGCTTTGAATATTTTAAAAAATCTTAGTCGATTTTTTAAACCTTATAAAAACCTACATGTGTATCAGAATCGGATGATCCAAGAGTCTATTACTATAAAATCAAGCATGTAGAAGACATCTGTATGGCCAGAATTGAGAAAAACATGAAAAAACCCAAGACTGGTTAGCACTGCAGTTAGCTAGAAAAGTGGTTAGCACTTTCTCTTTCCCTCCATATATATATATATATATATATATATATATATATATATATATATATATATATATATATGAAAACACTTATCATCAAATGTCTCTATCATCAAATGAGCTCGGATGCGCAGCTGCATGTCGCAAGTTAAAAAAAAAAAATTTAAAAAGGGTTTTAGCGACTGGCTAAAGATCATTAAACGCAAAATAAATTTAAGTTGGCTCAAAAAGTGTCCGACTTGTGTCGGACAAAATAACTGTTTGATGATACACTGCTCTCTCTTTATATATATATATATATATATATATATATATATATATATATATATAGAGAGAGAGAGAGAGAGAGAGAGAGAGAGAGAGATAGAGAGAGAGAGAGAGAGAGAGAGAGAGAGAGAGATATGGTGATAATCATGGATGCATGTGTTTGTATAAGCAATCATATATAGTTGCAAAAAAGGTTGGTTTCCTCTAGCGTGGCAATTGAGCGTGTCCACATGACGAGAAATATGAAGGACGTGCACTGCACATGAGAGTGGACCTAGCAAAAATATTCGTGACACCTATTAAAATAATACTTTATTCCAAATTAAACTTATATAGCGTAGTAGATCCCACAATTTGCAGGAAACCATTGGCCATATACTTTCTTCTCCACCAGCATCACCTTCTCACTTCTCAATTCCAAAAAGGACACGGGACACGTTAGTACGTATGGAGACACGAGATTGACGTATAGAACATGGTAGATCTTAATCGGAAACACAACAGCTACTCCGAGTCTGAATCAGGATCTGTAGTAGAGTTGAATCTAGCTACCAACGGGGCTCCGCTTGCCTGGCCGGAGCAGTTAGTGCAGGTCAACCTGTGTTGGGATGTTGCAAGTTCAAAACTGATAAGGGCCGGACTAACCCCAGCTTTCTCTGTCTAGAAAAAGAAAGTTGAATCTAGCTAGCTCTGAATTCTAGATAATACTGTTCCTTTGAAAAGGTCACATTAAAAAATGCAAACAGATCAAATTTGATCAGATCCAAATGTTGATCTAACAGACAGTTCTGATATGATTTTGAAATCCTGTCCCAAAAAAAAAATCCAATCATGAAAGTCTGAATCTGATATAACTAAACTATGATTTTTTTTTTTATTGGGATTGATCTTATTTCAAAGATCCATATCTAAGAATAATGTGTCAGGTTTGGATTGAAAGTCTAATCAAGTCCAATCCATTTGCACCCATAATTCCAAGACTAGAATCAATGAACATAATGATGATTCTGATGATGCAATTCACTATAGGGATACAAACCCAAAGAAACCCATTTCTCCAGCTTCCAATATGTTAACTGCCACCTGTCAAAATCAGGGATATATTTGGATTTAACGAAAAAGAGAAGGGGGGTTTAGGAAAGAAAGAACATTACTTTACAGATGGGAGCCAGTAGCTCTCAGGACTTATTGTCATACTAATATCCAGGTGAAGATGTACTTTTCTCAATTTGCTACGACTTGTGAGCTCTCTTGGTTTCTGACTGCTGACCATTCATTAATTTCATTAATGATACATTTTTTCTGGTAAGATGGGGGATGTTATGGAGCCTAGAATTGTGGGGTTGCATCTTATGCTCAATTAAACAAGTTAGAAGCCAAAAATGAACCAATAATCTGTCAAGAGTCTTTGATGGTCTTGAGCAAGAATATAAAAATTAGGGGTGTCAATGGGTGGAGATTGACCCGGACCAGACCCATATCAAACCCTATAGGTTCAGGATTTGGTGATAAAAAATGAGGTCCGATTAGAATCTGGGTCAGAATAAAAGGGTCTGATTAATATATGGAGCCAGGTTTGTGAAATTTCATACCAGACTCTGGCCCAACCTGAGCTTCTACTAAGATCCAAAAATTTTCAATGTAAAATGATAAAAAATATTATTTTAGAGGGTATGATCTGGTCTGGTTCATATAGTCCTTATATTAAACCCAGTACCAGCATCTCAAATGAGATCTGGGTTTGGTTTCACCTAAGTACGAACCAAACCCGACCCGTTGACACCCCCTAATAAAAATTCACCTTCGCCCATGATTCTCAGTGTGAGTTACATTTCCATATTGATTCATTAAACAGGAATCTTGCAGAGGGGGGACAATGGAAGGGCAGATGCTGCCCACGTGGCAGACAGCATCGTTCAAGTGGGCCCACTCTCTCTTGGGCAGGCCCTCTTGCGGCCCCCATAGTGTTTTTACCACCATAATTGCTCTTATTTTAATGAGTTTTTACAGAAGCAAAATAGAAAAGAGAAAATTGAGTTTGGTGGTCGGCTTGTGCTCCTTGCTCTGTACCAATTGAAGGCTTCCTGTCTTCTTACTGCAATAATTTTATCGTTGCAGCACACGTTATCTAAAATTGATTAGATCAAATGCATTGTATTTCTTTTGTCCCACTTATTTTTTTCTTCTTTGATGCAGCATCTTTTCTATCCGTTTGCTGCATAATTGTCCAGTTCTTGTTAGAAGATTTTGATGCAAGAATGTATTTTCTTTTATTTATTCTTGGTGATCTCTCTCTCTCTCTCTCTCTCTATCTATCTATCTATCTATATATATATATATATATATATATATATATATATATATATATATATATATATATATATATATATATATATATATATATATATATATATATATATATATATATGCAAACATGCCAAATAAAACAACTTAAATGAGTTTTTTAGCCTTTTCTTTTGTTTTTAAAGTTGACAAAAACAAATGCGATTTATGTTTTATAGGGATCAGCTTTTGGGGTGTTCGATTTCAATGCATAGATAGGTTTTTATAAGGTTTAAAAAATTCAACATCTAGAATCTTTATAATTTTTTGAGGCTCCAAATATCATTTTTTTTTATCAAAAAAACACATGATCCAGGTGTTAAATCATTGCAAATCAGACATGATGAATGCATCTACTGGGTAAGAATTGCCAAAAAGTATCGAAAAACTTCAAAAGCCCATTTAACATGTTTCATTTTCATCACTAATATATGTAGAGTGATGAGAACCTACAAAATGAAATATATGAAATGAAACATGCAAAATGGTTTGATGGTGGATAATGTGGGTTTCAAACCTGAGACCTTTTGGTTTTGATAGTGTGATTTAATCATCTAATTATCTCGTTTGTTTTCAAATTATGTGACTGTTATAGATGGGTACTTTGTATCAGACCATTTTCACATGGAGTATCCATCTAGTAAGCGATGTAATTCGGGGTTGAACGAGACAACTGGATGGTTAAGTGGCACTATCATAACCAAGGATTCTCGGGTTCGAATCCCATGGGGCTATCCACCAAAAAAAGAAGATAAAGCTGAATTCTAATAATGAGTAACCTTACTTGAATAAGATCTAAATTTTCCATTTACAAGAAAGATTTTGCACATTGGCAACAATAGATTCTGTTATATTTGACTTAAAAATGAAAAAGTCACTTTTGGGTTTTCTTAAATTGAATGGTGTTAAAATAATAATGACATCACTTGGTGTCAAGGGTAGGGAGAATAAAGATTCCCCATAAAATTTCATTGCATGTGCCATGAGAGAATTTTTTACATGACACCTTGGTATTTGAACTTCATGCTCTATTCTTAGAAGACCAGCTAAGGTTTGGTTGGCTAAGTTTCGACCAGGATAAGCTGTAAAATTTAGCTACTGAGATTCATAATATGTAAATCTATAGTTAATTATTGATTCATTGGAGTCCAACCTAGACTGAACATAGAAAAGGAACATATTATGACAAAAAGTATCCTTTGTTTCTTAAATACAACTAGGATAGTTGTATTCAATTTTTTTATTTTACTGTAGTGAAAGATGTTTCCTCACAGTAATTACCATGTCGGTCAATTGCCTTGAGAATGAAAGACAATGCTCCTTCCCCAACCATTTTCCCCACCAACTCTCTCTCTCTCTCTCTCTCTCTATATATATATATATATATATATATATATATATATATATATATATATATATTACCATTTTAAGCTCATTTTTTATGCTACAGTCAACCGTTAGTCATTTTTAAGCTGTACTACCAGGTCCATCCATTTTTTTGATGGATGGTAGATGGAAGTATTTGCTGCATAAAGAACATGAAGCCTTTCACCAACCATCCCGGCAATAGCAATATCAGTCTCTTGAACACTACAATGCAGCCATACACTTCAAATTAGCAATCTAGCACTATTTTTCAAACAATTTGTCATGTTTGTGAGCCCCAAAATCTCTGCTAACAGAACCTCAGCAATATCAGTCTCTTGAACACTACAATGCAGCCATACACTTCAAATTAGCAATCTAGCACTATTTTTGTAACAATTTGTCATGTTTGTGAGCCCCAAAATCTATGCTAACATAACCTCAATCATGTAATTCAGCTAACCATATTAAAAGTCTCTGGGGGATTTGTTTAAAACTACCAAATATGAAAGATGACTGCTGGCCTAACCCAGCCAAAAGAATCTTGGGTAGCTATCAAGAAGGGCTTTGGAGAAAAAGAATATAAAGGGAAATTTTCATTAGAGTCCCACATTTGGCTTAATATTCTAAAAAAAAGTCTCATGGTTTTCAAAGGACATTTTAGAACGTAACGTCTCAATGAAACAGTCAAATAGACACTTAAAGTTAATCTGAAGTGTTTTGCCTATTTCATTATGGAATGAGCAGTTTAGCAATCTTATTATACACAGCCAACAATCTACAAGATTCTTTCTTTCTTTTTCTTTTTCTTTTTCTTCTTTTTGATAGTGGCGAGAAACCACTATACTTTGGTTTAGACATCCCGTTACAAGCCGGAGAGGTGCCACCATGATCATGGCCCCATCTCAGTGTTCGCAGCTCAAAACTTTGTGAGTACTCTCTGGTACCGAATCCTAATAGTCTCTCATTGCCTTCAGCATTAAGGTAAGGGACACATGCTCCGGTATCAAACTCTTCATGTCCTTCAACTTGAACACCTTAATGAAGCAAAAACAAGAACAGAGAATTGAAAGGATGATACCGATAAGTATTGATTGAACGAATACAAGAGAGAATACAATGAATATATATAGAAAAAATACATGGTTTTCCTCTAAAATATTGATTCCTTGATAATAGCTGCATTTGGTTGATATAAGAGTATCGAGAATTCGGTATACACTGAGATAACAAGGATACAGGATATACCGAGATACCAAATATTCTTCTTAGGTATACCGAGATACCGAATATCTTTGTTATCCTAAACTCCTTTTGCTTAAGCTGTCCCACCGAACTCAGTGTGTTAGTTACTTTGCTTTTTGCTTTATTTGACTGAGACCCTTTTCGAATTTCATATAAAAACAAGACTTCGAAATATAATTTTTTCAAATATAAAATGCTATGAGTAAGTGCGTTTTGGTCATTTTGTTAGGTTTTCATGGGAGAATGTGTAAGAAAGCAGGGGACTATGTAAGTTGACTCCAACTAAAAAAAGAATTAAAAAAATCGAGTAAATTTTACAGGGAGAGCTCGGTGGCCGAAGCCAGCTGCCGGTTCCCGCCCCACACTCTCCAAAGCAAACGCGGCTCTGCAGTCTTCACCCTTTCACACTTCCCATATTCCTAAATGCCACTGTATTCACAAAGAATTACCAAACTGTGCAACTGAAGGATCAAGCCACTTCAAGTTAATAGTGACAAATCTTGTTGTCGGAAAAAGTATATTTATGAGAAACGAGCTCGAGAGATTTAAAAAACGAGCTATTCTTGAAAAAATCTCCATAATATATATAAATATAACGTAAATAATTGGTAAAAAGTGTTTTTATTACTTCAGTTAGGGATGGCAGTGGACCGGGGCGGGGGACAAGGTCTCCACCCCCACTCCTTATCAAAATTCTGCCCTCCATCCCCCTACGGGTTTTGATTTTAACCTTTATCCCCGCCTCCAAACCCGTTTCATGACCTCAATCCCCAATCCAAACAGAGCGAGGCGGGTGGGGCCTTCTTCTCGGTCCATTGCCATCCCTAAAGACATTTTAGTTATTTTATTAACAGAGATCGATCGGAGGTGGGACGGGAGAAAGCGTAAGTCCATCCCCGCATGGATTTTGATTTTAACCTTCATCCCCGCCTCCATCCCCGTTTCATGTCCTCCATCTCCAGTCCAAACGGTGTGAGGCAGGGCTGTTTCTATTTTTCTCAGGTCCACTGCCATCCCTAACTTTAGTATTGAGTTAAACACAAATGTTTCAAAATAGGTGATATTTTGAAGAAAAAAAACATGTTTATTGAGCATAATATCTTGTGTTGAAAATATCACGATAAAAACATGATATTTTCAAAGTCTGAGCAATGTTTGTGACCATACTTGAAATCTAGGGCTTTTAATAATGCTTCTTTTTGGTTGCAGTATGTCACCATATATAGGACTCAAGTGGACCAAGCTTGTAAATTGTGTGTTTTGTACTGGACTCCATCATCTATCAGTGGTGAGAGACACATGGTTGGTGGTGTTGGTTTAATTTCCATGTTTCATTATTGTTTTGCATGCAATTACCACCTATGTTTGATGGCACCAGGTCTTGTTGTATTTGGACCAATGTTATCGGCCCTTAATCGTTGCCGATTCTCAAGTGAATCTTTCTGAATCGACTAAACCATAATTAAAAAAATATTTCCTGTCAATCAGAATGTGACACTTGTTAAAACTATTAAAATAATATTAAAAAAATAATTTTAAGCATTTTTTAGATTTATTAAAAAATGCCAATTCAGGTTAGTATCGTGTTGATTTTCTGTGGACACCCACCGATACTGACAACATTGGCTTGGACCATATTTCCTCCCTTCTTATTTTCAAGGAATATGTTGTAAACCATGAAGGATAGAGCACTCAATGCAGAGGCTATCGATGACCGCATAACCACCAACATGCAACCACCCTCAGACATGAAACAAGCATGGAACTACATCAATCTTGGAGATGGAATAGGTCCCAGTGGTTCCTTCCTTAGCACCCTCAAGACATGCTCAACAAAATCACTAAGGGCTTGTTTGAATACCATAGATGTCTAATTCTTGCATTGAACTTGGCATGAGGCTGCCTATCCTAAATTCATGTTTTTTTTTCATACATGATATATCGATCCTTGAATAGAGATTCAAAAGTAAATTACCAAACTCATAAACCTCTGACTTGGGCTAAAGATACATGAATCAAATATTTAGTCCATATCTCATTGACCACTCATCAAAAAGTAGATTTTTTTGTTTAGTTCTATCTAATTAGAAATCATTCCATATGAGATCCCAGATCTCGTGTTCTAGGATTTGAGATCACCATATATCTGAAATTAGAAGTAATCAAATGCACCCTAATTCGCCCCAAGGGGGGTTGGGCCATGGCTGCTAGAAGGGCAGTCAAGGTTAGATTCCTATGGCTATTGCCTTCTACATAAGCCAATGCGCAGCATAGGCCCCGGGGCAGGAGTCCTAGTCTCGGACTTTTACGCTGTCGGCAGGACAACAGTAGGTATGGCCAGGGGCGTAGCTAGGATTCATGTGAGTGGGGGGAAATAGGGGTGTAGAAAAAAAATTGTGTGATAGTCGGGGGTTCGGGGGGCGCTGCCCCCATTTTTTTTTTGAGATAAAATAAAAATTGGCTACAATTATTAATAAAAATCTATTTCATATGAACAAATCAAACTATTTGCTGCAGTCAGGGCTGGGCTAAAAAATGGATAAAAATCTATTTCATATGGAATCAGGGCTGGGCTAGGACTGGGCTTTTAAAAAAAAAAATTAACTGTTTCGGGAGGCAGGACTGGGCTGGGTATGGCTGTCTGAGCCAACGGGATCAGGTCTTGGTGCCAGGGTGCGGTTTCTTGGGGTTATAAATCCAAAAAAATGCACCCTATATACTTCTACACAGTTCTGTCCCGCGATGCAAACACGCCTTAAAGAGATGAATGGCAGATATGCAGTTCTGCCACAACCAATGACTGCTTTAGTAAGCCCAATTTGTCAAGAGAGCATCAAATTTCTTTATTCGCTATTGGCCAGTAATCAATGGCCCACCGTCCGATACACGCCCACACCGTCATGCCTCCGTCTATCCCTCTTTCTTTTCCTCTCCATCCTTTAAAAAGGTGCCAATGGCACAGCACTCTCTAACTCTTTCTCCTTTTCCATTTCATCTCTTCTTAGCGATGGATCATATGCTGCTTCCAGACTCGGACCTTGATCTGAGCTTTACTAGCTGTGCTTCCACCTCTGATAGCGACCGGACCGGCATTTCTAGCGCGCGGAGTAGCATCAGCATATCCGAAATCCGCCACTCGGCTGGTGGAATCCGGCAACACCACCGGTGCAACGACCCTCTATGGTTCCCTATACAATCTATCAGCCTCCAAGACGGAGGCGTAGACATCCGCCACCTTCGGCTGGTCCGCCAGCTCGGCAGCGGCGATGTCGGCCAAGTCTACCTCTGCAACCTGAAGGGGTTCGACCAAACCGAGTATGCTCTCAAGGTGATCGACCGGGAGGCTCTAGCTGTCCGCAACAAGCATAAGGTTCCCCATGTCGAGACCGAGTCGCAGCTGCTCTCTACTTTTGATCACCCTTTCCTCCCCACCCTCTACTCCAAATTCGAGTTTGGTCGCTATACTTGCTTCCTCATGGACTACTGCTCAGGTGGTGATCTCCATTCCCTCCTTAGGAGGCAGCCGGGCAACCGTTTTGAGCCTTGTGATGTAAGGTTCTTTGCTGCAGAACTGCTGATTGCATTCGAGTACCTCCATGCAAGAGGTATAGTTTATCGAGATCTTAAGCCGGAAAATATTCTTCTACGAGGAGATGGCCATGTCATGTTATCGGATTTCGATCTCTGCTTTCTTTCCGACGTCGATCCTAAGCTCGAATATCCGGCTATGGATGGTAGAGTGACTAGTGCTGCTGCTCATCTTGGATGTTTCAATCATTGGCAAAGGACTAAGTCGGGCAGGCTGCCTGAATTCGTGGCGGAGCCGACGTTGGCATCGTCGAAAGCGTGCGTCGGGACTCACGAGTACCTCGCGCCGGAGATAATCACCGGCCGGGGACACGGCAACGGCGTCGACTGGTGGGCCTTTGGGGTGTTCTTGTACGAGATGTTGTATGGATATACGCCGTTCAAGGGTGGAAACAAGGAGGAGACGTTGAGGAACATCATGTCGAAGCCGCTTAGGTTCCCATCCGGCTCTGCCGACCGGCCGGAGCTCGCGGTGGCGAACGACCTCATAATGAGGCTGCTGGTGAAGGACCCCAGGAGGAGATTGGGGTGCTCTAGAGGTGCTGCTGATGTGAAGAAGCACACTTTCTTTGAGAAGATCCGGTGGCCGTTGATTCGGACATATGAACCGCCGAGATTTGATGGCAATGGCCACAAGAGAAGGGTTGTGAAAAAGGCTAGGAAGGGGGTTGTTAGGGGACGTTGGTCATGGAAGAAGTTGAGTTCATGGTTAGGTTCACGTAGGCATGTTCATTAGAGAGAGAGAGAGAGAGAGAGAGAGAGAGAGAGAGAGAGAGAGAGAGAGAGAGAGAGAGAGAGAGAGATGGTTCATCTGTATTCTTTTACCATCATACGTTTTCATGTATATTGCAGGCTTACGAGGGACTTTGTAAAAAAGAAACGACTTTAAGAATGAACTGACTTTTACGAGCAAACTGTAAATATCACGTTGATGGATTAAAGTCAAAAGCTGTTTCACTCGTCCCTATTTTCATACCCCTTGTGAGATTCATTGTTGCATGTTGTTTCCATCAAATCTAATCTATTAGATGTGATCTACATGATCCATCTAGTAAAGATGGACATTTTATTCACCAGAATCTTATCTGTGTACAGGATTTTCTGGTAATTTAGAAGTCGATGGTCGAAAAAATAAGTAAAAAAAATCTTTTTCTTGGGTTGAAGAAAGGTAATCCAAGAGTCAATTCCTATAAATCCCGCTAAATTCATTTACACTGTCAGATTTAATCAAAATAACCTGAAACAAATTGACCTAATAAGGAATATGACATTAGGGTATGAAGAGAGGGTTGAGTGAATCAGATTCTGCCTGTCTTGGAACGGGGAAAAGAGCCCCGCCCCGTTTGGACCAGGGATGAAAGACATGAAACAGGGATGGAGGTGGGGATCAAGGTTAAAATCAAAACCCATGCAGGGATGGACTTACGCTTTCCCCCGCCCCGCCCCACCCCCACCCTGTCTCAAATCCTTGTAAGGGATGACAATGGACCGAGGGGAAATGGGGCCCACCCCCTATTTGAACTGGGGATGGAGGACATGAAACGGGGATGGAGGTGGGGGTGGAGGTTAAAATCCAAACCCACGTAGGAATGAATGTGGGGATGGAGGTCCGAATTTTGAGATGGGCAGGGGTGGATACCTTGTCCCCCGCCCCGGTCCATTGCCATTCCTATCTTATGCAGCTGATCATAACTCAAATTTATTAATGAGAGAGAGAGAGAAAGAGAGAGAGAGTCTCCTATTTAGTGTGCACATTCACGCCCGGGTTGTCCGAGTGCATGAGGAAAAAGTGCTGACCCCTTTGTCTCAGGTTCGATTCCCACCAAGTATGCAGGTGCGTGGGCCCTGTAAGAGCTTGGATGTGGGTGACTCTACCGGGGTTTACCTAACAGGAAGGGAGCCATTAAGCCACCGGTTTCTCAGTAAAGGTTTATTGTCATAAAAAAAAAGGCAAAAAGAAAGAAAGAAAGGCCAAGCATTCAAGAAAAACCTTGGATGCTATTAATTACCAAAACAGATGACACATGAAAACTCACCAGAAGAAAGGTCTCCACCAAGATGGGCTCCACAAGTCTTTCTAATACCATCTATTTTGAGACATGATCCAGTGATGGAGTTGGGTGCCTTTCAAGCCAGGGGCACCCTTCCCTCACTTTGCCCACGTGTCATACACGTCATTAACGATGTTTTTTACAAGTCATTTAACATGCCAGCTGTTAAAAAAAGAAATCTACAGAAAAAAAACTGGGGTTAGGCAGACCCCTACCAGTTATACAACCATACCCTTTGGGGTTTCAACGTCCCACCACAAGGTGACGTGCACTATAGCCCAGTTGGTGTTCAAAAATTGCTAGGCATAACAGCAATTTTAATTTCTTTTTGAAAATCACTAAATCGCAGTGTGTTTAGCAACTTGTAAAAGATGTGTTAACACAAAATGTGGCACACTGACTGAGAAGGGGATACATGTGGTTTGCGGGTCCCAGCACCTTGCAACGTACTTGGCCTAATCACTGGATCTGCTGTGGTCTACTTTTAAGATAATGGTTAGAAAATGGACAGTTATCATTTATTATTTGGACAATGAATTGCATATTTGCTTGGTAGATTTTTTGGCATCCTTCATAGTAGCAATATAAATGGCACCCAAGGCTCCTTGCAAGCTTTTTGAGTCAAAGTTCATTGCACCTATATATTTCACACTCTGGGCATGTTTGCTTCGGTTGCAGGTCGGGAAGAATAATCACAGTTGAGAAAGTAAAAGCTGTGATTTTGGGTCACAAGGTCAATCTTGTGACCGACTTTCACAGGCAAAAACAATCACAATTGGCTATCACAATCGCAATTTGTAGTTTTCTCATGTTTCAGTAACCTTAGGAAAGTATTGTGGTTGTGATTTGCAATCACAAGTTTCTCTAAAAATTTCAAGAATCATAAGACATTGCAGACATGCCCATGATTTATATCTATCTAATAATGTCTATTAAAAAAAGAGGCTTCCAGATATCTATCTCATGATAGTCACTCGAAACATCATAGAGTGGGTCTATCTTGAGGGATCACACGACACATCTCGACAGTCAAATTATTCCACTAAAAAATTCTACTCAAGAATAATCCTCCTCAATATGAACCATTGGTTATTTTCTGACAGTCGTCAGAAATCACATGGTTTTATGACATGCTATGTTTCTTTTGGTCCTCATGGCATGCTGGATCCTCCGTATTAATACTCAACTTCTTTAGGCTAAAAAATAATAACAAACAAACAAACAAAGGACGTAGATAAGCCATCCTTGTTTGACCCCAGATGACACAATGATAGGAGAATGGATTCTCATTTGCCCCAATTTTCATGTGTAAGCAAACATAAGAAGGCAGTGGGATTGAAATCACATTTGAGCCCATTTTACTCACTTTTCATGTGATTTCAAATCTTATTCTCTAAATAGTGATTTTGAATTATATGATTCTGAATCACATGAGATAGAATCTTATGTGATTTCGATCTAAATGAGATGCAAGCAAATGTGGCCCAAATGTTGAAAGAGAAAAGAAAGAGAACATTTCCTGTGAGTATAAACTAGGGAGATAACATAATAATTGGTTATGGTAAACATGTGCTTGTGTTCAAGGGATATATTTTATTTTCAGTGTGCTAAACTGCCATCCCAAGCTAGTGGCTTAGTGTGAAAATGCAGAAAACATGTGCACCTGAAGGGAAGGTCTGCTTGATTCAAGTTTCAGCAAAGGAGTCTTAAGTCTAGGATCATCAATGGAATGGGTGCAGATTATCATCGGACTATATACATTTTTTATGGTATTTAGTATAGATTGTATAGTGGACTTTCTAAGGAGATTCGATGGTATTTAGAGCACTGATTCTCATCACCATAGACGACTGCGTGCCAACGTGTCCAGTTCGATAGATCCGAGTCAATCCAATCTGGCATGACTGACTTTGTCTTGGATTTAAATTCAGATCCAGACCAAAAGCACATGTAAGGATTGAAATACAAATCTGTTTAAAAGATACTGTCATAATTTTATATGGGATGTTTGAACCAGGAGATCCACGAACAGGCAGATCAAGGCCCAGGCTCATGCCTTGATCTGACATTCTCTCAAATGAGTGACTTCAGATCCTCATTTTCAACTAAAAACACCTTAAATTCATGGATCCTCATTTTTGTGTAATTAATTTTCGTTTTTATCATGACATTCAGGGCTTCGTTGATTCAAGGTTACTTGCTAAATAATCAATTCTTTGGAAACTTGATTTTTTTTTTCATTTTTTTATCCATGAAGAACTGGGAAGCTACCCCGAAGTAAGAGACCTGGCCTCGCTGGACTATGCTAGACAAACCTACGCTCACTTCTCCAACAGCAAACCGTAGAGCGCCCTGCCTTGCTGGTTAATTGTGTGCAAGGGGTTGACACCTGCAGGACTTGAACTTAGACTGCCTGTTTAGTAGCCTAAGCCACATCCCTCTATGCCTAGAGAAACTAAACTGGGGATTGGCGACCTGGCAGCTGCGCTGGTCTTAGCCTACCATTCAGATGGTACTGACTACCCTGGCCCATATGTAGCTTCACCCTTGGCTTGCCCACCTTGACCTGAAAATCCTCAATAAGGGGTTTTAGTCAAGGTGAGCAGTCCCCACCCTAACCCAGATGCTGTGTGCCCCTTAAACCTACTCTCTCTCTCTCTCTCTCTCTCTATATATATATATATATATATATATATATATATATATATATACCAGACGAGGTGGTTGAATGTACCTATGTTAACTAGTTTAATGTTAGATAAACCTAAAACTTAATTATTATGGTCCACTAAATGCCACAAGACTGGGCAGACAAAGGTTAAGGAAGTGGAGATGTTGGATGATAACTCCTTTAGAACATTCCTTCACATCAACAAATCATCATTGAAATGTCCGAACATGACCTATTCAAGCATATCCAAAGATTCTTGGCAGAAAGGGTCAGAATTGAAAGCATAGATCCTGAACTTGCCTTTTTCTTAGGTAATTTAAGAATATACATATTTTTTTGTACATGCCATGTCAATAGCATGGCTAACACACTAGCCAAAATAGCTCTTAAAGAAGAAGAGCACCAATCTGTTAATTATTCAATGCCAAACTGGTTTCTATTTTGTGCATAATTGAATGACCTTTTTTTTTAGAACCATGCAACACCTAGGATATAGACTAGGCAAGTCCGTGGGGTGAAGGCGGGACACTGGAGTGACTCAGGAGCAACCCGAGGCGGTATATCGAGAGGAGGCACCAAAGAGCGAAAGCGACATGTGCTTATCGAAGGCCATTGCGTAGGAGAGGATGTTCAATCAGTGCTAAAGGCTCAACGAGACTAGAGACTCATGGGCAAGCATCAATCAGAGAGGGAGGGTCGACCACAAAAGCAAGCGGTATGGCAGACAATTATCAAAAAGCACGAACAACCTGCAAGCAACACAAACACGCACACAAGTGGTGCAGTGAGACACCAAACACGCAATCGAAAGTGAAGGCACAATGTTCAAGAAATTCAACTTGTATTCATAAGTTGGCCAAGCGGTACTTATAGACACAGTACGGAGGTGGCACATAGACGAGGTGGGACAGTCTTGAAGAGTGGGCCTTCTGAATGAGATGAGTTTGAAGTGTTCAAGCTTGGGTCATTCTTATGGCGAGTCAGGTCAAGTTTGAGCTCATAATCAGTTCGAGCTGGCTTGTTTATAGAAAAAATACATTTTTGTAGAGTTGAAAAAAATGGGATCGCAAAAAATACATGTAAAATATATTAATTATCACCTAACGAGCTAATATGAATACCTATATTCAAGACTATTTTACGAGTTTGATCAAACTCTTTATGATTAGAATATCCTAAGCCATGGGAACGAAAGAAGCAGAAAGTGGAAATCTCTATAACACAAATGATGAAACTAATGTCAGGAATTATCCAAACTCCAAAAACTTAAAATACAGTAAATGGAGAATACAATAATAATAAAAATCTCAAACAAATACCTTTTTATACCCTATATTATTTATCCATTCATCTAGGGAGAGAAAAAAAGAAAATTAATTTTATAATATTTCATGGAGAAAAGCGCAATAGTCTCTCTTGATCCTAGAGTAAATCCCTATTCATGGATTGGCCTCAAGATTTTTATTGTTGACAATTAAGAGGTTGAAAGAGAGTTAAAAATGGGAACTCATTAGTTTGTGAGAAAATTACAATATGCCATGTTAGTAAAACTATTTTTTTGGAAACCATATAAAAGAATGGGCAAACAAATTTGTACTTACCCAATCAGAACATATGACAAGAATGTCATTTTAAAAAATGTAATGAATCATCTAAAATTTTGGCAGTTATTAATCTTGGTTCTGCTTTTATAATATTTAAGATTAGGATAGATATGATATAAATAAAAATATAAAATATAAACGGTACAAAAAAACAAGGCAAAAAAGGTTTGGTAAAAAAAATATGATATTTTTTCAAAACAGGCTATATTTCAAACATGTGTTTTTTAAAGCATAACATTGCTCTTTAAAAATAATGGTGATGTTTTTTTAATGATGAGAAATCCTTGCCGAGTACTGAGTCACTTAGAGGGTGTTTGCATGTCCCCGAATGGGGTGCCGCGGCAACCCCTTCCATGAATTGCTCTGCAGCGGAAATAGAATCGGACCTCCTACGGGAACCGTTTCCAAGGAAAAACAAAGTCCAACGTGTAAAATGGCAATTTTAGGGGTGGCAGTGGACAGGGGGAAAGTGGGCCCCCGCCTCGCCCCCCGTTTGGACCGGGGATGAAGGGTATGAAACAGGGATGGAGGTGGGGACAAAGGTTAAAATCCATCCCCATTCTGGGATGGAGGCGGGGATGGACGTACCCTTTTCCCCTCCCCACCACGTCCCCGCCATGATCCCTGCCTCATCCCCGTTTGAACTGGGGATGGAGGACATGAAACGGGGATGAAGGGGTGGGTGGAGGTTAAAATCCATCCCCACCGGGGATGGGGGTTCTAATCTTCAGGCGGGGCGGGGGTGGAGACCTTGTCCCCCGCCCCGCCCTGCCCCACTGCCATCCCTAAATGGCATGCTCATTGAGGGGTTTTCAAGAAAACAGTAGATTTCACTGTTTGTTTTCTCACTGTGGGCCCCGCAAAAAGTAAGCCTGTCTATGCGTTTCGGCAGAAACATCCCACTTTCGACACACAAATGCGCCCTTAGGGCCCGTTTGTTTGTCACGTAAAGTGGGGCCTTCCGGTGAAAAGGCACCGATGGCATGCGTTTTTGCGGGCCCCACCGTGACCAAACAAACTGGCGATTTCTTTTCCTCGAGGAAAAAGGAGCTCAAAATACACGGAAACCCTCCCCCCACCAACTACACACACACTTTCAGCGGAAAGGGTTCCCAGGGGGTGCGATTCCGTTTCCGCGGAAAGGAAAGGGCGGAAGACGCAAACAGACCCTAAGTAAGGTGAGGAAAGGTGCATCCCCAGAAGGTGAGAAAGGTAGGTCAATCGAGAGAGAGAGAGAGAGAGAGAGGATGCACGGAAGACCGCGCAGACCTTCCAAGGCGGAAGATGCAGCATCGATCGAGAAGGCGGAACGTCTCCGTTCCCTTCAAGCCCAATTCCTCCACTCCCATCAGAACAAAATGTATCTCTCTCTCTGAAACTCTTCGTTTCTTCTATTCCCTGCCATTTTGCGTAATTTCGAGTTCGACCATCATCCGATGCTTCACGTACCGAGAAACCAACTTCGAATTTATGCAGCTACACGAAGGAAGCGCTCGGGACTAGCGCGAAGCTCCTTGAGATCAATCCAGAAGTTTACACTGCCTGGAACTATCGGAAGATCGCAATCGATCGCATGTTGGAAACTGAGACCAATCCCGACAACATCAAAGCGATCCTTGACGAAGAATTGAGAGTGGTACCTTCATTTCATTATTTGATGAATTCATGATGCCCACATTCATAATTTGATAAATTAATGATTCCCGCATTCATAATTTGATCATCTCTCTCAAATTTTGGTTGATTTGCGTCTTCGGTTTGGTTTCATAATTGGAGATTGTTTAGCGATTGGGGTTTTGGGGGTTTTCCTGCGATTGGGATTTTGGGTTTTTTCTGCGATTGGGGTTTTCCTGTGATTGGGATTTTGGGGTTTTTCCTGCGATTGGGGTTATGGTGTTTTTCCGCCATTGGGGTTTTGAGGTTTTCTTTTGTTTGGTTTAGTTAAAATGTTTTCTCCGTGAATCAAATAGGTGGAGAACGCGCTTAGGCAGAATCCGAAGTCCTATGGTGCATGGCACCATCGGAAATGGGTTCTGAGCAAAGGGCTTTCATCACTTGATCGGGAATTCGAGCTTTTGGATAAGTTCCTGAAGATCGATCCTCGCAATTTTCACGGGTGGAATTACCGAAGGTAATGATTTGCTTCAGTTCATTCGGTTGGGTTTTCTGGTAGCATTTCGCCACTGCTGAAAGTGGGTCTTTTAGTTCTTTGATCCTTTTCATACTAGTTGTGGCTGGGGGATTGAATTGAGCATGTAAAAGAGTATTCACTTATTCATTGTGCTTGACTAGATTTGTATCAGCCTTGAGGAATGCCACTGATGAGGAGGAGCTGAAATATGTGACGAATAAAATAAACACCAGTATTAGCAACTATTCTGCATGGCATAATCGTAGGTATGCATTTGTCCACCCTTGATCTCTTTATTACAAATGGTATTTTGGAGATAAAACTTAGTGTGATTACAATAGCATCTTTGTGTCCATTTGTGTAACCGACATAGGTGCTTAAGCAACTAGCATTCCACGTTCTCAGTCACAATAACAGTGGTTAGTTCTTTTATATTAATTAACTAACGACTTGCATTTTTAGTTCGATGGAAAAATTGTTATTTTTGGGTCATGCTCTGCTACCCACTTGTTGGGTCTGATGGATCCCACACTCACAAAAATCTAGCAGAGCTTCCGTGATCTCATGCTTATTTGGATCGGGTTTAAAGGATACTCAATACCCAAACCATAACTAATTAAAATAATAAAATATTCAAAGAAACAATATGTACCTCAAGCACGACCAGCTGAACCTACGTGAAACGATTCATGCACTCGAATCAAACACATTACAAGTGAGCGCTCATACATATTTATAGAGGTTACATGCCACCTTATACAATTGGATTTACGTAACCACTTAATGTTGTCACCACACAAAAGGTCGACATTACAAACTGATGACAGGGCCAGACCTATCCTAATGTGACACCTAAGACTAACATACTCTCAAGGCATGCCAGTTTTTCTCATGACATAGCCTACATATCACATTATGACATACACACAGTGTTGTGAAAAGCGTTGAGGCGTAGCGAGGCGCTCCACCAAAACCTGAGGCGAGGCGTAAGCTTCGAGGCGCAAAGTGTAAGCCTCAATTTTTTTTTAATTGTACATAAATTATAGTTACTTCTTACAACGATTAAAAACTCACTTTATAAGAGGAAACTCAGCATATCACACTTTGAAAACTTTATGCAAATCAAGCTTCTTAAAAAGTGAAAAATATTGTTTTCCTAATATAAAAATGGATTCTCCTGATGTGGGAAATGTGTCTTTCATGCCAAAAGAATTGTACTTTGGTATTTTAATTGTATATTTTTTATATTAAATTTATGCATGCAATGATTTTTTAAAAAACAAGTTTTAAAATAATGAAGGCTTTAACTGCATTTTATGCATTCCTTACATTTATTTTCTATCCCTACTGAATTTCCAATACTTTTCTTAAATTCTTCACACTTCACGTACGTTCTTAGATTCTCGCTTCTCGCTTCTCACTTCTCACTTTGCAAACAGCCTCATGCATTGACTTATTCCTACGGTAATAAAACAACGAAATGTAAGTAAGGATGTCAACCGGTCGGATCTAGGTTCGACTTAATCGGAACTGGCCTAGTGGAATTCGGATTCAGATGAAAAGGGTAAAACTAAATCCGGATCCAACTAGTCCAAAACCCAGTATTTACACTTAAACCAATTCGGATTCGGATTCAGATTTCAACGCAAAATTAGTACCGCGAATCCGATAAAACGGATTCGGGTTTGGGTCGGATATCGGGTTATACCCGACCCGCTGTAATCTCTACGGAGGCCAAAGGGAGCCTTCTATGTTCTAACCCTCCAGAACGTGCGCGACTCCTTCGCTCACTCAGGTGGGAGCCAAAATTTCTAAGCGCCAGCAAGAAACCCTCACAAATCCCCCGCCGAAGCTCCGCCGCTGGACCTCCACGCCCCTCCGGCCGATTACCATCCGGAAACCCTCGCCTGAGAGAGGCGCCACTTCGGAAATCTTTTTGTTCTTTTTTTTTTTTTTGCATCGTCACCGAATCATCGCTCGGTTTCGCCTTTACCGATCGACAATCTCATCGAAGAGGAGCGCTCCCCGCGGGGAGAGCCATAGGGCTTTGAGTTCATTAGATTCCAAGGGAGGGAAGTGGAAGAAAAGCTATTTTGATGAAGGCGCTTAGGGTTTCAGAAGCGGAGCTATGCGTTTACTTGCATCCTGCATCTTCTAGTAACATCCCGCAAGCGCTTCGTCGACAACTGAGCTCTTTGATCCTAAAGTAAGCGCTTTGAGTTTTCGCCCACTCGATCGTTTGTTTCATTTTTCTCAAAATCGAAGATAGTGATTCTTCTTTCAGTTTACGGTGAAAATGCTTTAGGAAATGCGTATGATTCAAAAAGGGGAATTGATGGTATGATCGTAGAAGGGAGTTTTCCCTGGGAAAATTTATCTTTTCGCAGCAGAAATGCTTACGGTGAAAATGCTTTAGGAAATGCGTATGATTCAACACCAACTTCGCAACATAAATGTTTCAAAAGAATAAACGCATATGCTTCAGAATTCTTGTTGTAAAAAAAAAATTGCGCCTCAAGCTTGCACCTTGAGGCACAGAGGGCCGCACCTCAAGGCGAGGCCTGCCTTTTGCGCCTCAAGGCACGTTTTTGATAACACTGCATACACACAAAAGAGAAAAAAAGAAACACTAAGCAATTGACGTGGAAGCGCCTAGCCTATTGGGGAAGCGCCAAGTTTTTTTGGGAAGCACGCTTCTCATTTATGGGAAGCACGCTTCCCCCTTGCTTTCCCACGCTTCCCCGGACTTCCCCCTTTTTTCATTTTTTTGTATTTTTATTTTTATTTTTATTTTTTTCCCTTTTTTTGCTTCTCCCTCGCTTCCTATGTCGCTTTCGGTTCGCTTTGGAGACGATTCCTGATTCGCATTTAAGTCATCCCACGCTTCCCACTTCCTAAAATTTTGAAAGTCCCTCGCTTCCCGCTCTCGCTTCCTCGATTGGCAACCATGGTTTTATGTGTTTTCTCTCACGCTCCTCACTCACTTCCATGTGCTTTCTTTGAATTGACAATTATCATTTTTAGATTTTGTTAAAAATTTAATTCTTACACTAAAAAATCATGAAATTTAATAATAGTCATTTTTTATTTTAGTTTTTATTTGTGTTACATTTTGATTCCCATTCAATTCTTATATTGCTTTTAATTCCTCGCTTCCTGCATCCTATACATTTTAAAATGCATTGCTTCTCGCTTTCGCTTCCCGTATCGTTTCTTGCTTCTGTTTCCTAGTCAGGCAACTTTAGTATTGCACCAACATTTCTCTCCCTCAATACCGACTTTCTCATTATTGACCTCTTGACTGTTGCACATCTTCTTTGAGGGTAATCTTTTGAACTTTGTAAAGTTTGGAACTTGTAGGCTCTTTGTAGAGAACATTGATCTTTCTGATCTTCTCAAGCCACAATGAAACTACTTTCCTACATCATCTTTCTGCATCTCAAATGTGCAGGCCCTTGTCTTTAGCACTTGCTTGTGCAAAACATTCTTGTTCTCTAGCTTGGGAATCCAATCCTTTATCTTCTTCTCTGTATTAGTTGCTTTAGGCCTTCAATCTCTTTTCTTCTTTAGCTAGAGTTGCATCTATGTACTTAGAATTTGGTTTCTTCTCTCTTGTCAATCTACTTGGTCTGGCTTCTTCAGTTGTTACTCTCTGGTGCAAAACATAGGTGACTAGACCTTCTCGATAGAGAAGACAAACTGTTCTGCTGTTGAAGATCCTGATTGGTTTCACCTTCATCTCGATCTTGGTCATCTTCCTTCTCTTTGGTCTCTGCAGTCTCTAATCTTTGTTGAAGGTCATCTTCCGGGACCTTCGAATCTGGAAGCACTACTTTCTCTAATACCCACCATGACGATGCTTCGACAAACACCATATGGATTGCAACATCTTTATCCCTTCCACTTATTGTCGTACCCGAGAAATGTACACCGATATGCCTTCTTCTCAAACTTGCTTCTAAAGTTTTTTCTGGAATAAGCACACAACACAACCAAAAACTTTGAAATTACTTACAATGGGCTTGATATTCCACAATTTCTTGAATGGTGAGATGAATCTCAGTTTTGCTTGTGGTAGTCTGTTTGTTATGTGAGTGGCCATCTTTAAGCACTTGGCCCAAAACTTGCTAGGCACATTCTTTGCGTGCATCATGCCTCATAGTCTCTATAAGATGCTTTTTATTTCTCTCGGTTACTCCATTCTGCCTGGGAAATATTCATACAAGTAAAGTGACATTAGATGCCTGCCTTTTTCACGAATGCTGAGAATTCAGCTGATGTATACTCTCCACCAGAGTTACCAAAAGTGTCACATGGAGTGGGGAAGCGCGGTTCCCCGGAGCACATTTTTTTTGGAAAACGTGCTTTCCAAAAATGGGAAACCCCTCGCTTCCCCCTTTTTTCTATTTTTTTGTATTTTTATTTTTATTTTTTTCTCTTTTTTCGCTTCCCCCTTGCTTCCTAGGTCGTTTCCGGTTCGATTCTTATGTCATTTCCAAGACGATTCTTGATTCGCTTCTAAGTCGTCCCACGCTTCCCGCTTCTTAAAATTTTGAAAGTGCCTCGCTTCCCGCTTCCCGCTCCCGCTTCCTCGTCTGGCAACTCTGCTCTCCACCATTATCAGTTTGTAGGCATCAAATCCTTCTTCCTACTTCACCTTCTACCTTGTCTTTGAACTCCTTGAACATTTGGAAAACCTCTGATTTTTCTTTCAAAATATAAATCCAAACATATCTCTATTCTCTAGTAGTCATCAATAAAGGTGAGCGTATATTTATAACCACAGATAGATGGTGGGTTGACTGAACCGAACACATCTGAGCGAATTAGCTCCAAAGGCCTTCTTGCTCGGCACTTGGCTTGTTTATATATAAGCGATGAGCCTTTCCATATTGATACCCTGCACAGTAGGTGTCCTTCTGGACTTCTAGCTTGGGAAGTCCCTTCAACATCGACTTGTCCATCATCACTTTTAGTCAATTATAGTCTATGTCACATGGGTGCGGGTGCGGGTGCGACACGAGTGCGGCGCAATTCCAAAAAATTTGGACACGGGGACTCGGCTATATATATATATATTAAAAAATATATATTATAAATATATATATTTTAAATATTATAATTATATATATAACAATAAATTAACACATAAAGATTGTAAATTTTAAAGCAAAAGAAAAAGCAATTCTTAACAACACAAACTTACCAAAATATAACACATAAAGAAGCTTGTGAGTATGATAAACAACAAAACTTATCATAACTCTGCCTCATCGTCTGAATTAGAAGGAAGAACAGGATCAAGGTAGTCCATGTTGAGAGTATGTAAATTATGTTCTCCCTCCAAGTCAAAATCTTCTGGATTTACATCCCAATTCTTGGATGGTCCACAACTGCATCAAAAAATCACTATATTAGTATCTAACTTAAAACTTTGAATACAAATATTTAAATACAAACTTTGAATACAAAGAAAAAAAAGTACCTATACTCTTCTTTGGTGCGGCGAGAAATTAATCGTAGATTTGAGTGAACATATACCAAATCCTCTGCTCTTTTACTAGTGAGTTTGTTTCTTTTAATGTTGTGAATTTGAGCATATGTACTCCAATTTCTTTCACAACAAGATGATGTAGCAGGTTGGGATAACAACTTCATTGCAAGACGTTGCAGATTTGGTGTCTCTGATCCATATGTTGCCCACCAATTAAGGGGATCTTCCTCGTCCCTTGCCACAAGTGCTGCTAAAGAATCAAATCTCCCAGTAGAAAACTTGCCAAACTCACTATTTACAACCTTAAACATGTGAGGATCATTAAAAAGTCTTCCCAAATATATCATTCTATTTCTTGATATCTCAGGATCTTAATTTGGAGAAACACGACCAACACCTGCTGTCAACCATTTTTTTGCATAGTATTTTGGATTGAGAGAGTGTGCCATGCAATGCAAAGGTGTATTGCTTTTATCCCATCTTCTCACTAAAACTGAATGTACATGATTATAAAATTCTGAATCATCAAGTGCAATATCTTTCTTCTCATGTTTAAAAATGATACTTTGAACTTTTTCAATCATATTGTCCCACATTTCATAAATTCTATGAAGCATGGGTACATCTCTGTCAACTTCTCTCAGCATTTCCCAAATAGGCTCTGTAAATTCAACAAAATATGTAATTTTATCCCACCAAAAATCATCACATATGCATTTTTTGATAGCTTGAGCCTTGACATCATCTTCAGTACGATAAAAATCCCAATCTTGATCAGCCACCATCATCATCAATGCATTCTTGAGTTGCTTAATTCTTTTTATCATAACAATGAGAGAAGCAAAACGAGTTTCAGCAACTTTCAGTAACTTGAGATCAGAATGCCTATTAAATATAGAAAGGGCATGATGATGGTTTACAACAAAATTTCTAATATTTCGAACATCATGCTCTATTTCCTCAATCCATAAGCACATTTCATGTGCATGTGCATCATCTTTTGATGGATTGCATATACTCTTAAGTGCCAAATTTAAACTGTGTGCTGCACAAGGAGTCCAAAAAATATGTGAATATGTATCTTAACTTGCCAAATTCATTCCTGCACGACTGCAAACTGGAGCATTGTCAGTAATGATTTGCACCACACTTTCTTCACCCACTTCTTTTATCACTTCAACAAATAATCTCTTTAAATATTCAGCATCTTTATACTCTCCAGATGCATCAACAGTCTTCAAAAAGATTGGCCCATTTAGTGAGTAAGCAATGAAGTTTATCAGTGGTCGCCTTTGTATATCAGTCCACCCATCAGAAACAATCGACACTCCATGTCGTTTCCATGCAATTTTTTGGGTCTCTAGCAAGTCTTCAATTCTATTTTTTTCCTCTGCAATAATGACTGTTCTTAGTTTTTCTGAACTAGGAGGCACATAACCACTCAAATTGCAATTAGCCAAAGATGTAATCATATCTTTCCAGTATGGACTTCTAGCTACATTAAAAGGAATTGAGCTTGAGTAAAAGAATCGACCAATCTTTTTATCAATTTCTGCTCTTGCCATGTTTTTGAATGACGCTTGTATTGTTTTATTGCTTTCCATCTTTCTTTTCTTTAAAAGCTCTTCTTGTGTATCACTAGCAGTAGGAAAAAACAAATTAATCGAATCGCTTTTCATCTCTGCAATTTTCTTCTTTTCAGCTTCCTCTTGTTCTTTTTTTAATTGCTTTAACATGTCTTTGTCAACCCCAGAACATGCCCTAATTCCTTGACCACGAATATGCAAAAGATGTGCTTTCACACGCGTATAAGAACCTGTGAAAACAGTCTTACATAGATTACAATGAAACTGCACATTCCCACCACCACCACTACTAGCTTTTATCCCTTTTGTCACAAGCCTCCAAAGTGGTTGAGAAACATCTAATTCAAGGTTAGAACTTGAACCAAATGTATTGACACTACCGCTAGAACTCGCCATTATATCTGAAAAGTGAAAACTGAAAAGAAAATAAGTAAATAAAATAAAGTTAATATTAATAAACACTACCTCTATGAATGGGAAACACAGGGAGGGGCCGAGCCCCTCCCCTGCGAAAACACGGAGGGGCCGAGCCCCTCCCCTGCGAAAACAGGGAAGCATGGAGGGGCCGAGCCCCTCCCCTATGAATGGGAAGCACAGGGAGGGGCCGAGCCCCTCCCCTGCGAAAACAGGGAATATTGGAGGGGTCGAGCCCCTCTTCTGCGAGCAGAGGGTGCAGGGAGGGGGGCCGAGCCCCTCTTCTATGAGTCGGAAGCACAGGGAGGGGTCGAGCCCCTCCCCTGCGAAAACAAGGAAAAATTGGAGGGGCCGAGCCCCTCTTCTGCGAGCAGAGGGTGCAGGGAGGGGGGCCGAGCCCCTCCTCTATGAGTCGGAAGCACAGGGAGGGGCCGAGCCCCTCCCCTGCGAGCAGAGGGTGCAGGGAGGGGGGCCGAGCCCCTCCTCTATGAGTCGGAAGCACAGGGAGGGGCCGAGCCCCTCCCCTGCGAGCAGAGGGTGCAGGGAGGGGGGCCGAGCCCCTCTTCTGCGTGCAAATGGTGCAAGGAGGGAGGCTACGAGCAGAGGGTGCAGGAGGGTCGACATACCTGACGGAGGGGGAGACGGTGGCTGCCTGTCGCCGGAGTTCGGATCGTCGGCGTGGGTGCAGGAGAAAGCTGCAGGGGCTGAGGGGGAGAGGCAAAATCGAGAGGGTAAGCCCCTCTCCCTGTCGATAAACCCCTTTTAGGGTTCGGCTGCCAAAAAATTTTTGGATCTGGGTCGGGTTTGGACCCGACCCGACCCGGATCCAAAACTTATTTTAAAACTCGAAATGGACAATTTTGGACTCGGTCAAAGTTGACCGAGTCCAAAATGTAGACGGACTCGGCCTGGACTCGTTGACCGAGTCCGACTCGGCGTTGACCGAGTCCGGGCCGAATCCGAAGCCGCACCCGAGTCTGCACCCGTGTCGGGGCGTGTCGACGCGGGTGCGGCAACCCTTTAGCCGAGTCCGTGTTACATAGATTATAGTCTACATGTCCAAGTTGTGCATGCCAAAGATCTGCAATCTCATTTTTGCGCATCTTTTTCACATAAGCTGTTTCAGTTGACATGACATATACTGATTGTAGCTTACAACCCGTCATAATCGGCTTATTAGACAACTTGAGACTTTTATACACATTCACTTCATTTGGTCCAATTACTACATAATTACCAGATGAAGTTAACAAAGCAATACATGCTGTAACTGGGCCTTGATTTAGAAACAATACATTCTTGGCATGCTCTCATCATGATTCAGAAACAATACCTTCTTGCCACACCCTCTGAGTTTTCCTGCTGCGTTAACTTCTATGCAGGAACGTCAATAATTATAATTGTAATCTATCAGGGGACCAAGCTTCTGGTGAATGAATTCAAGCCATTAGCCTAGGGATGCATTGATTCAGAAACATTTATGTGCTTGCCATTCTCTTGAGTTTTCTTGCTTTGTTAACTTCTATGCAGGAACATCAATAATCATAATTGTAATCGATCAGGGGGACCAAGCTTTTGCTGAATGAATTCAAGGCTTTCAAGCCATTATACCATGAATGCCTTGATTCATAAACATTACATTATGTTAACCATCACTTGGTCTACGCTCTTACTCCACATGCAAAAGCATATAACATATATATTTTTTGGATTTTGATAATGTGCATGATCTCTCTCTCTCTCTCTCTCTCTCTCTCTCTCTCTCTCTCTCTTGTCACGAAATGACACAGATCCCAATGCACTCCATAATGGTCTCCAAGAACACAAAACATTTTGATAAAAACATGAGAGCTAAAAGATTACATGAAAAAGTGAATGAACAATTCTATTCATAATAGACAAAGGAAAATTACATTGAATAACTCTAGTCATAATAGACACTAGAGATACAAAAGAAAAAATTACATAAGTTATTCACTATATAACTCTCAAAACACACATAAAATACCTAATACTATCCATCACTCTCTCACTTTACAAGGCACACACCCGTACTCTTTTATTGAGAAAAGTAGAGGAGAGAAGAGAATAAGTAGAATAGAGAGGGGAAGTCCTTTATCATTGAAGAATAAGAGAGAGCTCCCAACAGCTAGAACTCTAGCCGTTGGGAGCTAGTCAAACTAGCTTTGACTTGACTCCCATATATATTATTACAATATATACATAATATATATTAAACAATATATATATATACTTATATTACATTAATCTTAACACCTCCCCTCAAACTTAAAGGGTGCTATTGATCTTCAAACATATATTCTAAGCCGATCTCTAAGATTTTTAATATCATCAAAGCTTGAGAAACTGAAAGAAAAACTTACAAAATAGCCCAACTATACACACATATATGATTTTGAAAAAGATTTTTAATTATATATTATGAAGAGAGGATGGTTAAATACACATATAATATATAAAGTTAATTTAACATCATTTAACATGAACAAATCATATGATGAACTTTTTATCACTTTAATCATTCATGAGAACATACATTATTTAAAGTGAATACACATATTTATCACATAAAAGACATGATTTTTAAAGAAAAAACTCATAAAAGAGTTAAAATCACAAGACAGTTTTACATTTATGAATGATATGGACTCAAGGATTTCACATTCCGGTACGTATCTTTGCAAAAATTACATAAATTCCTCACTACATAACTCTCAAAACACACATAAAATACTTAATACTACCCATCACTTTCTCACCTTACAAGGCACACATCCATACCCTTTTATAGAGAAAATTTGAGGTGAGAAGAGAAGTAGAATAGAGAGGGGAAGTCCTCTCTCATTAAAGGATGAGAGAGCTTCCAAGCCGTTGGCAGCAAGTCAAACTAGCTTTGACTTGACTCCCATATATATTATATACATTTGCAATATATATAATATATATTATTATATATTTACAATATATATAATATATATTATTACAATATGTACATATATGTATATATATACTTATATTACATTAATCTTAACATCTCTCTTCACTTTCATTTTTGGTACTTTACATGCATTGCATTTGCTCACTTCCTATTACACATTAAGCATTAGGCATTATATTGTAATTTTGCATTTTTGGTTTTTCTTCAATTAAAAAGAATGATTCTTAAGTCACTAAGGCACATGTAACTTAAAAATGTCTTCCCTTGTAGATCATTCTTCAAAGGTGTTGCATGTTATTGGTTGAATGGTGGAACCACGTGCTTGAAAGACTTACTGTTGTTTCAGTAAATCTGAACAACAATACATCGACCGATTGGGTGCCATGTAATGCCATTTTTTAGAATAGTTCTACCTGCTTTCAGTTTGATGTCTCAGGTTTCCTACTTTTGCTTCTTTACCTCTGTGGAGCTTTCTTAGGTGTCAAATTCGCTTGTTATTTGTTAAATTTTAGACATATCTTTGCAGCGTACTTCTATCTCATTTGTTGAAGCAAAAGGCCGAGGGATACTTTCCTAAGGAGAGAGTCTTATCAGGCGAGTATGAACTTGTGGATACAGCTATTTTTACAGATCCTGATGATCAGAGTGGGTGGTTCTATCATCTTTGGCTTCTGGATGAGACAACAAAATCTGATATTCCTGTTCTAACCGCTTCATGGCCTCCTCGTGGTTCGAATCTGATGATTGCTGATGCAGAAATAGGTCTTTATGTATTATCCCCCTACAAATTCTTTTTTCCAAAGCATGGTCCAGAGAGAAGAGCTTTTCCTCTTATCCTTCATTTTAATCAACCTGTTGAAGGAGTTAATAACTCTATCATATCTGTGAAGTCCATAGTTTTTAAGAATGAAGATCTTGTATGGAGGCCACTTTCAACAAACAACACAAAGAAGGCAAACTCTTGGATCACTTACTTGAGTTTTCCTGCTGAACTCCCGAATGATCCAAAAGCATATTCTGTTGAAGTTTCTCTTGGACATCCTTTGGGTGTGCTCTCCTCAGACGGATCTCACTACAGTTATCCTGCTCAATTTGACTTTACACTAAATTTGCAGCTTGATTCCAAACTCACTGAAGGGGAACCAGACACAGGGATGGTCATCTGGAAAGATGATGAGTTTTATGGTAGTGGAAGTCTTGATGAGTCTTACATTCATCTTGGCTTCCCTTTTGACCAAATAAGAGATGACATCTCCGATCCAGTAGCATCAAAGTGGCTGTTAGATATCTTGGAAAATAAGATTACACTCTTCCGGGATCTCTTATCCTAGTAAGTCAATAATTTATGAAAAACATTATCAGTTGACTGCTGCATAGGGCTTGTGGTAAAATGTAAGGATTAGTTTTCATGCTTGTTTATTTGTTGCGGCTTGCAGTAAAATTGGTAAGCTTACACTTGCACGACTGTTGATGGCTCATGACGCGATGGTTAATGGGATTAGATCTACAAACAAGAGAATCCATTCAGAGGAAGTTCTAAAACTCTTTGATGACTTGCAACAAACAGACAGACCACATGCCAGATATTACAAGGATCATTACAGCTTGGTATTGCTTGATCAGGTGAATTCTCTCTCATATGTACATGTATGAATGCCCTTTTTATTGAAATAATTTGTTGGGCTCCCCATGGTTTAATGCATGTTTACCATAACTTTGTTGATATGTGCCAGTTAACTGATTGGATAAAGATGTGTTCAAATTGGTGATATGATTAGTCATAAAGCTGCCATTATCTGTAGATTGTTTGGGGATTTAGTGGTTTTTATTCAACTATTTTCTCATGAGTTTGGTGATGATATCATTTGTAGTTCTCTGTGACAGATTTCAAGCTTTTTGTGCTTGTTGCATGAGCCTGTTGTAGACCATGTCCTTACATGTGATTATGCCTCAGGTGACATCAAATAGAGAGGATTTGACAAAACATTGCTGGCATCATAAAAGTTCAACTCTTCACCAGAATGTTTGGCTACGCCTCAACAACTTGTCTCTATCACAAGTTGGCTTTTTCGAGCGTTTGTTGTGGATTCAGATGCTAGATCTTAGTCACAATGAGCTCCAAACAATTGAAGGTAAGGGGATACACCGTCTTGTTATTTACTTCCTAATTTTTTTTTGGAATAGTTCATAAGCAATATTTTACAATTGCATTTTCCGTGTACACTGATTTGTAATATGTGAGCCTGTTGACAATGTTTATTTGCTCATCATTTTCTAGGGAAGCAATTGCATCTCTAAAATTCAAAGAGGATGGTAGCCCATGTAGTGGAGATTTTCTGTAACCTGTTCCAATTTGCTTCTCAGACCAATGCAGGAAAAAAAAGCGCCACTGAAGTGACCCCTTATTTGTGTGACTGTAGAGGAGCTCATAGACAACTTAGCAACAAGCGCTACAGGAATGCTGGAAATGGTGCAAATGGTTGAAGGATGAGGATTGTAGGAAATGGGAGCATGTTTCCCAATAGAGAGTGCTGAACATAGCTCTCAAAGTAGTTGCTATTTAAATGAACTACCAATTGGCCCTTAACTGAGTTATATTAGCTCTGTTAAAATGTAAAATACATATATATATAATAATAATATTATATATTATTATTATATATTTTTGTATATAATATTTTTTTTGTTTTCTTTTTGTTTTATTATCTAGTTCAATTAGAACTAGATAATAGAATTTGGTCAAGTTTCGGTTGGAACTTGACCAAACTTCTAGTCGTTGGAACTAGAAGGCAGAGGTCCTTATGAGCTCTCCCTCTTGCTCTTGTATAAATAAGGGTGCAGCCCCTTATGTAATACACTTCTCCAAAATGCTTTTTAAGCATTTCATTTTATGAATAATTTCCTTTCATTATTGCCTTTTTCCATATTTACCCTTTTGTGGGTTTTGCTTAGAGTGTTTTTTTTTGACACTTCACTTGCACGATTCTAGTGCTTTCTTAGAAGAGCACCATTTCATTACATGGTATCAGAGCTACGAAATTATTAGATCTTGAAAAGCTTTCGCTTCGATTTTCGTGCTTCTTGTGCAAAGGTGTGTTATCACCTTGTTCTTACAAAAAGTGTCGTCACTTAGAGAGAAGTGTTTTATCACTTGCCGGAAGAGTGTTTTACCACTTCACTATCGGATACAAGAGGATTCATTTGAAGGACTTTAACGACATTGTATTGTATTTCTTCCTCTTCTATCTTTTCTACTTCACACCCTTGTAAACGATAGATGACAATGATAAAGTCACCATCATACCCATGAAATTGAATGACACAAACTATGTAATGTGGGCTTCAATCACGAAGTACCACATATGGGGAAAGGGTTTATGGGGAATCGTGGATGGTTCCGATTCTGAACCCAAGCTATCCCTCACCAAGAAAGAGGGTGATAAGGAAGTTCCGTTAAAAGAAGAGGAGAAAATCAAGGCTCTAGCCTCTTACGAAAAGAAATGAAAAGAGTGGAGGATGGGACATGATAAAATAATGTCATGGCTTATTAATAGCATAGACATTAAAAAATGTTCTAGCCTTGCTAAGTTTGAACATGCCGATAAGGCATGAGAATACCTTAGAAATATGTATTCCCTTAAAGATATTGCACATGTGTGCAATCTTCAAGAGAAAGTTTGGACAATGACTCAAAGTGACAAATCCATTCGTGAATATTATAATGAGTTATCCGAACTTTGGAAAGAATTGACTTTTTTAGAGCTAAAATGACATTATGCTGAGGATATCGAGCTTCGCCAAAAGCAACTCGATATGGAACACTTTTATCAGTTTGTAAATGAGTTAAGGCCGGAGTTTGAATCCACCAAATCGGCTCTCCTTCATAGTGAAAAAATTCTCACTATTGTGGACACTATTGAAGAATTAACTATGGAGGAAAATCGTCTTAGAAAGAGTACTCCAAAATCTGATGATGATTCCGTTCTAGCTGTATCTGGACCAGGGAATCATACTCGCACTTATAGGCCACCCCATTTCAATAGAGAGTTTAATAAAAGAAAAGTTATTTGCCACCACTGTCATGAACCGGGACATTATAGGCCTCAATGTCCAAAGCTAAAAAGGCGAGACGAGAAGAGGGTTGCATATGTTGAAACCGAGTCTAAAGATCAAGATGCACCAATTTCCATGGCTCAACTAATGGAGATTCTTCAACCTCTTCTCAAAGGGGTATTCTCTTCAACTGAAGCCTCAACTGGAGCGGCAATCGCATCTGTTTCCGGTCCAGGTAACCTTCATTGGCTTTTAGATTCTGGTGCTTCATTTCATATGACCCCAAATGCTAAATGCTTATCTGAATGTCTTAAAAATAACTCAAGCATATCAAAGATTTTTTCAGCAGATGGAACGTCTCTTGAAATAAAAGGAATAAGATGTTTTGAAAGTTTTCAAAAATCCAAGAGTTTTTGTATTCCTGAAGTTAGATATATCCCAAAATTGAATTTGAATCTTTTATCTCCTTCA
This sequence comes from Nuphar pumila, assembly GCF_984573655.1. NCBI lineage: Eukaryota > Viridiplantae > Streptophyta > Magnoliopsida > Nymphaeales > Nymphaeaceae > Nuphar > Nuphar pumila. The sequence continues at coordinate 130,780,666 of NC_143253.1, forward strand.
CAACATTCTGATTATAGATGTAATATATCCTTCTCTTCTCATGGTTGTTGGATACATGATCGTCAGTCAAGGAAGTTGATTGGGGAATGCCATAGAGAATGACTATATTACATGGATTTTTTAGAACTACCAAAGAATATTTTTTGTTTAAATGTTCAGAAATTTGAAACAGAATTATGGCACAAAAGACTTGGACATCCTCGTATGTCTAAAATCCAGTACTTCCTAAGTTTGGGAAAATTTTGTAATCTTGAAAATTTTGCTTGTAAAGACTGCATTCTTGGTAAAATGAAAAGATTACCTTTTTCTAGTAGAACCTTTATCTCTACAAAACCTCTTGAGTTAATACATTCAGATGTTTAGGGACCCACACTAGTTATCTCTAAAGGCGGCTATGCATATTATGTCATCTTTGTTGATGATTTTTCTAGACACACTTGGATTTATTTTCTTAAACATAAATCCGAAATTTTTGCTCACTTTCAAATATTTCATAAAATGGTTACAAACAAATTTCAGAGTAATATCTTCATTTTTTGCACCGATTCAGGGGGAGAATTTATGTCTGAAAAATTTAAAAACTATCTTAATCTATATGGCATTACTCATCAACGGTCATGCCCACACACCTCTCAACAAAATGGTCTTGCAGAATGCAAGCATCACCACATTATGGAAACCACTCGGACTTTGCTAATTGCAAGTCAAGTTCCAAAAGAGTTTTGGGTTGAAGCAGCTCTAACTGTCACCTATCTCATCAATAAAATGTCATCTTCTTCTTTAAAAAATATATCTTCAATTGAAAAACTTTATGATTTAGCGCTAGACTACTCTAGATTGAGAGTTTTCGGTTGCAAGTGTTTTGTATTTACAAACAAAAATGCTAAATTCTCCCCTCGTGCTATCCCATGTGCCTTTTTAGGATATGCTGAAAATAAAAAAGGCTACTGGTGCTATGATCTTCAAAATGGCAAATTATATGTTTCAAGAAATGTGTCTTTTCTAGAAAAAGAAAGTTCTTTTGAAAGTGAAAAATCTAAGGATATTACTAAATATTCCTTTTTAATTTATTTAACTTCAAAATTTGATGAAGAGGATTTTGAATGTAACTTTGACAATGATCAAAGCCCTATTATCTTTGAAACTGATAGCAAAGACTGAACCGGTAGAGATGTTGGCCTGCAATATTCAAGACGAAGAGTTGGAGAGCAGCCCCCTCTATGTGCATTAGAAAGGTTGTTTGAAGTTCCCCCTCGAAGGACTTCTAGAATTTCTAGACCTCCCGACAAATTTATTTCTTATGACTCTTTTTCACCCTCATATAGGGTAGCCCTTGCATTAATCTAATCCTATGTTGAATCTTCCTCCTATTCTGAAGCCAAAAATCATGAAGAATGGGTTGAAGTCATGAAAACAGAATTTGATGCATTAGAAAAGGCCAACACTTGGTCAATTCAAGACCTTCCTCTTGGAAAGAAACCTATAGGTTGTAGATGGGTCTACAAAGTCAAAACCAAAAGCGATGGAATCCTGGAAAGATATAAGGCATTACTCGTAGCCAAAGGTTATGCTCAAGAGTATAAAATTGACTACGAAGAAACTTTTGCCCCTGTGGCCCGTATGACCATTGTTAGAACTTTAATTGCTTTGGCTTCTATCAAAAAATGACCTATATTTCAAATGGATGTCAAATTTTTTTTCTTAAATGGGAGTCTTGTTGATTTTTTTTTTTTGTTTTGATTGATGAGTCTAGAGCTGGGGTTAATGCTAAGTTAGAATTATGGAGACAGACATTGGAAGCTAGAGGTTTTAAGTTGAGTAAGAGTAAGACTGAATATATGGAATGTCGGTTTAGTAAGCAACGAAGTAGTGATGGGAGTGTAGTGAAGCTTGGTGAGCAAGAAATACCGGTGAATGATTATTTCAAATATTTGGGATCCATCATTCAAAAATATGGAGAAATTGATGGAGATGTAAATCATAGGATAAAGGTTGGGTGGATGAAATGGAAAAGTGCAACTGGAGTGCTGTGCGATCGTAGAATGCCATTGCGGTTGAAGGGAAAGTTTTATAGGACGACTATTAGACCCGCTTTACTATATGGTACGGAATGTTGGGCTGCCAAGAGACATCATATTCAAAAAATGAGTGTAGCTGAGATGCAGATGCTTAGATGGATGTGTGGAAATACAATAAAAGATAAGATTCAGAACAAGGAGATACGTAAGAAGGTAGGTGTTGCACCCATTGAAAATAAGATGCGAGAGAATCGTTTACGGTGGTTTGGACATATTCGGCGAAGGCCTAATGATGCTCCAGTTAGAAGGTTGGAGAAATGGAAAAATATATTAGTTAAAAGAGGTCTGGGTAGGCCTAGGAAGACTTGGATGGAGATGATAGGAAAGGATATGAATGCTTTGAACCTCACCGAGGACATGGCATTGGATAGAAATGATTGGAGGAAAAGGATTCATGTGGAAGACCCAAAATGAATTTCTTTTTTGGTTCATATCGCTGACCCCAATTGTTTTGGGATGAAGGCGTAGTTGTTGTTGTTGGAGTCTTGTTGAAGAAGTCTACATGGACACTCCGCTTGGTATTTTTATCCCTAAGGGCAAATCTCTTCGTCTTGAGAAGACTCTTTATGGTCTCAAATAGGCACCAAAAGCTTGGTATAACAGATTTAGTCATGTTATGACTGATATTGAATTTTATTCTTGCTTGACTGATACTGCCTTGTTTATTAAGAAATCTGATGCAGGTATCATCATTCTTCTTCTTTATGTGGATGATATGATCGTCACCGGAGATGACAAACAGGGAGTTGACAATATCAAAACTTTTCTTAAAACTCATTTTAAAATGTCTGACTTAGGATTATTGAGATATTTTTTAGGAATTGAAGCTGTTTATTCCCCTCTTGGGTATTTGATGTGTCAATCTAAATTTGCATTTGATAAGAAGGTGGACACTCCAGAAGTGGTCAATGTTAAAATGAAAATTGATGATAAGAGAGTGTCTTGATGATCCTACTCCGTTCAAACAACTTGTTGGAGCACTTTTCTATCTCTCCATCATTCGGCCGAACATTGCACATGTTGTACACATAGCTAGCCAGTTTAAGCATGCTCCTACTTTTGTTCACATGGGAGCGGTTTTACGTATTATTAGATATTTAAAGAGTTCTCTTTCATGAGGACTCTTCTTGTCTGCTTCATCATCATTAAATTTAATTGCTTATACTGATGCCGACTGGGGAGACGATCCTAATAATAAGCACTCAACCACTGGTTTCTGTGTGTTTTTAGGTGAATCTCTAATATCGTGGAGGTGCAAGAAGCAGCAAAAGGTTTCTCTATTCTCCACTGAAGCTGAATATAGAGCAATGACAACCACCATAATAGAAGTCGTATGGCTCAGGCGACTGCTTGCTGATATGGGAGCTGCAACAACACAAGTTTCACGAATGTGTTGTGACAACAAGAGTACAATCTACATTGCAAGCAACCGGATGTTCCATGAATGCACCAAACACATTGAGATGGATTGTCACTATGTCAGAGAGGAGTACTTGCATGGAACCATTGATCTGCCATATGTTACGTCAAAATACCAATTATCTGACTTCTTCACCAAATCTCTTGCGGCTCCCCGATTTCACTTCCTCTTAGACAAACTTTTGCTCATTATACCATAAGTTTGAGGGGGAGTGCTAAAATATAAAATAATATATAATAATAATATTATTATATATTTTTTTATATAATATTTTTTTGTTATTTATTTATTTATTTTTGTTTTATTATCTAGTTCGATTAGAACTAGATAATAGAATTTGGTCAAGTTCTGGTTGGAACTTGACCAAACTTCTAGTCATTGAAATTAGTCCAACGACTAGAATTCTAGCTGTATATGAGCTCTCCTTCTTGCTCTTGTATAAATAGGGGTGCAGCCCCTTATGTAATACACTTCTCCAAAATGCTTTTTAAGCATTTCATTTTATGAATAAATTCCTTTCATTATTGTCCTTTTCCATATTTACCCTTTTGTGGGTTTTGCTTAGAGTGTTTTTTTTTACACTTCACTTGTGCGGTTCTAGTGCTTTCTTGGAAGAGCACCATTTCATTACAAGCTCATTGTTGACAATATGCATTCATAAGAAAAAGAAATATTGTGATTTTATCACAATATTTTTGTGATATTTTTGAAAAAAAACTTATTTATATATTTTAAGCCAATTTTTGTGTATGTTGTTTCTTTTGTATTTCAAAACTTTTCGAACTTATTTCCTTATATTTTGCCAAGAAAAATTGATGCAAAGCCTATTATTTTTTATATATAAATTTTCTCAAGGAAACCCAGTTTTTTAAAATCTCTTTGAGAAATTACCT